>NC_141136.1:185191050-185451050 GCF_053477565.2 Lygodium microphyllum | reverse complement strand
CACTTTTTTTACAAATATACTTTTATAGAAACCTTGAACCTCTAGAAACCTTGAACCAACCAATAGCTTCCATAAATGTGATTGGGATTAGATAGCGTAAACCAATGACCATGTACATAAGCATCAAATTTGTGATTTGCATGTAATGAAAGAAGCTGAGAGGAGAGAGAAGGAGAGATGAGGAGAGAGAAAGAGAACAAGAAGAAGAAGGAAAAATACTAGAATAGGAGAGAGAAAGAGAGAAAGAGAGAAAAGAGGAGAGAAAGGAGAAGGAAGCCATGGAAGCTGGAGATGAAGGTGAAGAGTGTGATCTTGATAATAACCGGTTGCCCTAATCTGAGGCTCTTACACCTTAAATACCCCGGTCAGTGTGACGGTGTCAAGCATTTTTTCGAAAACTGAAAACCCCTAGTCAAACTATAGTTAGGTTTGATTTATGCTAGCTTAGTTGTTTATGTGACAGTTAGTTTTGTTGTTTCGTAGTTTGATTTCTTGTGTTTGTTTAGCCTAGGATTTGCTTTTGTCATTTTGTTTGATTTGTTGAGTGTGGAACTTGATAACCTTGGTCGAGCTTGGTATTTTTTTGAACAAGATGAAGCTTGTGTTTGCCAATAGCTACAGAACATTGAGGAGTTAGGTATATTATCTTGTCAAGACTCTTGCACATCACAGGGGATAATGGGTTCACGAGCACTTCACATTGCACTTGTTGATGCACTGCACTCGGGGTCGTCTCCTGTTCTTATCAAATACTTCCATGCCATGGGTTGGGATTATGCACATTTTTCACCATCATTGAGAACTAGCACAGCATGAGGTCTGCTGCAACTACATGCACTAAATCTTAGATGCATACGCACATGAGAGTGCACCTATCATTAAGCACGCACATTTCTTGCACACACAATATTTGGGATGCTCATCATAAAGTTAGGAACCTCTTGTAAGAAGGTTGGGTGAGTTAGAGGGTCGTGAAGAAGGACACCATCAATTGTGAGATGGGTTGTTCATATCTAGTCAACATCTTGAGGACCATCATTTTCTTGAGAGATTGTGAGATTTTGGATGGGTGGAGCGGAGTATATCATATCTTTTTATGAGAGTTGAGAGGTGAGGATAAGGAATTTTAAATTAATCAAGAAATTTTTTTTGCATTTTGCATGACGCAAGATCACATGTAGATAGACTAGGCACAATTTCTTCAATCCATACATTATTTTTGTGTGTAGCATCGATTGATTGGTTGCATATCATGGATCCAACATTGTATATTTTTTCAAATCATGAATGATTGGGCAAGGAGTTTGTTTCAAAAAAACCATATTCTTGCTAGGGCACATTGCATAAAAAACAGGTTCATATCCAGAGAATGCTTATTTTGAAGACTCCAGGATCAAAGGAAAAGATTGTACGTTTTACATCGTCAATGAGTATTTCTTGAAGAAAAAGAGGACATGTGTGTTGAAAGTGTATGCAATCACAAGAACAATAGGCCAAGAAAGGGAATAAGTCGTCCAAGCTAAAAGATGGAGAAAAATGATACGATTTACGAATATCAGTATTTTTGCCAATTTTTGATGGATTTTCGTAATTCTGCCCACGCTACCTTGTCGACCAGATGTGTTCCGATCGTGTTGAGTATCCGAACAACTATATTCGGAGTTCAAATGACGAACTTATGATCCAAACAAGTTGCAAACAGGCATAGGGCAAAAAAAACAAAAATAGTGAAAAGCAGTAGAAAACCAAAAGCCAAAAGATAAAAGCAAAAAGCCTAATGTGTGTGAGTGTGAATAGAAAACTATATAAGGAGAGGACATTGAAGAGTTAAGGGCCTTCCCCCTTGAGTACAATTGTATTTTGTGAGAGAGGAGAGTGGAGGGTCGCATGCTAGAGTGAGCTCTTATCATGCCAATTTGGAAGTTGGAGCTTTTGGGTGTCAAACCGCCGAGCATCAGCTCAAGGTTGTTAAGGTACGAAAATATATCTCACTTGGTTTGTTTTCAAATTGTTGGTATTTTCATTCTGTTGTGGTTGTGTGATGCTCTACCCACATTTGGGTTTTTGGTTGTTTTGAGCTTCAAGAGGCATTGTGTTTTGTCTTGTTTTTATATGTGGCTTGTGGTGTATTATCAAATATTTGAATTTTTCAAATTGAGTTGTGCATTGTCGTGCTGCTGCGCATCCAAGGTGTGAAATCCACCAAAAAGTTGTGTGTGTGACATTTGTTACTTTGTACATACTTAAACGTTGTGCTTTGCTCTGCCTGAACATTTTGCCTTCAGTTGGTTCATGTTCAATTTCACATAAGAGACAAGTGTTGTTTGGGAGTGAATCTGGTATTTGTTACAAACAATTTAGAAGGAGAATGGGCTCTAGATCTGTAATGAGTATGGTTTTCCCGAGCTTTTCAAGTTGTTTGCTTATGCTAAAGATACAAATGGTATCGACAACGGGAGAACTTCTACCTTTCATGCTTTGAGATGGCTTCATCTTATGTGTAGTCTACTGAAGAGAAAATAATTACATGCTTCTTGCATATAGACAATCTATTATAGGACGCTATGCACATATATAACTTGGGCATGGATCAAATGTGCAAGGGTTTGAAACTACTACAACATTCAACCCTTCAATGAATGATTTTGTCATACATATTCCAACTTTAAGAGCTAACAAATGGTGACCAGGAGGCTTATGGAAAGTCTCAACACATGTGATTGTTTATGAAATTCTGCTTACAGATGGCCGTAATTATGATGTTCAGTGCAAATTTGTAGCCTTGACAATCATCAAGCATTGCCTGGAGTTACAGTTGGCTGATTAACAGAAATGAGACGATATCACTTCAATGAAGAGAGAGGAATCCTATTATCTACTATAAATTTCAACTGGATATGGGTTACGGCAGCCTGGAGATCAACAACCTTCAAAGCTCTACAATAAACACAAAATACGACGATTTTGTAGAAGATAAACAGTGTATTTCAAAATGCATCGAAGGACGGATGTGGGGTTCTGAAAGATTTGATGATGGTTGATGCAGCACATAAGGCATGGCAGGCTAGGTAGCAGATGGCGACAGCAAAAATAGGCCTAAGGTTTTTTAGGAAGAAAGCTTGGCAAACTCCCAAAATATACAGACATGCCAATCTTGTCTTTAGGAAAGACATGAGATCATCATCAACGAAAGGGAAGAAAAGCGCAGTGTATCTGACACGAGGGGAAGGACAAGCAACTCAAGAACAAAAACAGGGAGTTGAAGAGGAGTTTTAGAGTTGCCAGATTGACATGACAAGCATAAGAACGTCGCACGTTTGGATGGATTCATCACGCTATAATGCGCTGCATTCTTGATACTCTCAAAGTTAAATGAAAAATCATGCGTTGACGTTAATCTGGACCAACTATGGACAGAGTGGGCAGGTTCAACACGGAGGTTCAATGTCAGTCATGTGGACAACACTCACAGGAGAGAAAATTGCTGAATTCAAGGCCTTCAGTTTGTTCGACAAAGATGGGAACATAAGCATTACCACAAAAGAATTGGGAACTGTGATGCGATCCCTTGGCCAGAATCCAACGGAGGCAGAGCTACAAGAGATGATCAAAGAGATTGATGTGGATGAAAACGGACACTGATTCTGAAGAGGAATTAAAGGAAGCCTTCAAGGTTTTTGATAAAGACCAGAATGGCTTTATTTCTGCGGCAGAGCTGCACCATGTGATGACGAATCTTGGAGAGAAGTTGACACATGAGGAAGTGGATGAGATGATTCGTGAGGCAAATGTAGATGATGATGGACAAGTAAATTATGAGGAGTTTGTGAGAATGATGCTTTCCAAATGAGCCACCCTTTTTCTGCATCTGGAGAAATGTTGTGGTGGACATTACCTACTATGACAGCAAGCGGTTACTGGTGATTTCTATTTTGAAACCAACACAAAGCCAATTCTGTCTGTACTTTAGCAAGACCCTCACATACAAACTTGGTCACTTTAGTTTGCTATATGGTGGCAGCATTCACTCTTGCAATTGACCTCTAATGCTTTAGTAGAGAGCTCCATTTATGTAACGTGGTACAGTCTGGTACTGGATTGCTGGATTCAAGGTGTTTTTAGAGAAGGTCTTGTGACATGAATGCTCACTTCTCCTTGCCAAGGCTACACCACTGAATAGGCTCTTTTAGCTATTCTAAGGGCTAAGACATACAGAATTGTTGTCCCAAATTGGGTTCAGAATTCTCAGAAGCTACGTGAGGCCGTGGATTTGAACATAGACAATAATTACCTGTCTAAATCAAAAGATCATATTGTCACAACAGAGTTCAACTCTTCTGATGTTTAAAAAAAAGGGAATTGCTAAGCTAGAAAGCTGTTTGTCTCATTAGTCTTCTAAAGAGTTGTTGGAATGTAAACATGAATGTTGTGGAGGTTGCCACTATAAGCTAATTTGGCTTTCTATTCGTCTTCAGTTATTGGCAGAAATAAAAACAGAAACTTGACATCATTTTCTCATCTTACTTATTCGCTTGATTGATCTTCTATCTTGGAATTTCTGAAGGACCTCTGTGGTTGCGACTTTGCTTTCAAAAACCCTTCGACATATTTGGTGAACCCAACGTGAAATGCATCGCATTTAAAAAAATTTCAGGATGGGAGATACTTCAGCATCAATTTCAGCCTCTTCTACGATTCTTGCTTTGTCTTCAACTCCATCATTGACTTCTGCTTCAAGTACTTCTACGGATGATTTAAAGCAGATTTTGTAGAATATGTCTATGTATATGCAGCTTCAAAATCAGCAGACACAATTGTATATGCAGCAGCATAACAGCAGTTACATCAACAACAGTTGTCTCAACAAAGGCAACTATATTCGGAACAAGAGAATGCAATCAGCGCAACTAAGGTGATTGAAGCAGTTGAAAATGAAAAGAAGCTATTTGACGGCCGTAATGTATCGGCTTATTTGAAGATGTATGAGATTAAGATGGGACTTTTTGGAGTACCGACAGGACTTATGAGTAAATATTTTCTTCGCCTTATCACACTTGCCTTGAGGGTAAAAGTGACTGATCTTTTCCTTCAAAATTCACATTGGCAATATTTTAAAAAGGCCTTGAAAGAGGAGTATTTTGATGCCAGAAGGCATATTACACGGTGGATTCCGTGCCACGGTGGATTCGGTGAGGTTTTACGGTGGATTCCGTAAACTTTGATTACCGGGGCTCATACACAAAGTGGATTCTTTGTGCGAGAAGTCGATGGGGATGCCTATCATTTTCGAGCATTTCGTTAATTTAGTGTGTACATGGGTGATTCCATAGCGGGTGATTCCACAAAATACATATTAAATTAATAAACATTTATGAGTTTAGAGTGCGCACGCGTGATAAATTAAGGTTAGAATTGATTTCTAACCAATTGATTTATTTATGTAGTTGAAGACTGCTAGGTATTCACTTTTGTCGGCTTAATTGTATTATTTTACTAACGATTGTGAATGCTTCAGTTGATGTGTAGAGATAGCAGCAGTGGCAGTGGAAAGCATTGGAGGATAGCGTGTATTCGAGTTATCATCTATATTTTGATGGGCGCATACCTTAGGCATAGCGCCTATATTTTGTCACGCCTATTTATCAAGGCGTTAGATATTTATTTATTATTTTTGTATGCGCATGGGCGCACGATTTAGATATTTGTATTTGGACATTGTATTGGGTATGCCTGACTTCTTGGCCACCCATTAGCTTTATTTCTACTTGGCACTAAAGCAAACTCAAAAGCCAAAAGCGTGCTATTTTGTAATTTGGGCTATTATTTGAGCTTGAAGATGATTAATACATAAAATACATGCTTTGTGGAGCGCTCACACAAGGCATGGGGGGAGATTGCACCCAACTGGTCTCTTGTTCATGTCGTGCATGCTTTCTACATTGATTTGTGTGCAAAAAGTAGAGTTCTTTTGTTCTTGGGGACCTTCTGACGCTCACTACGTGCGCTTACGGCATCCGATATGTGCGCCAATGGTATCAAAGCGAAGCTGAGATGGAGAGCTTCCAATCGCTACCCATCTTGCGCGAAGGCGGACCTCTTGCAACGATCGAGCTCTACAATGAGTTTCATTGCAAATGGTCGATACGGGTGGATTCCTGGCAGTCAAGAACCTCTGTCTACAACCTCTGATCGTGAAGGACCGGCTTGAGGAGGCAGAGGACCACATCAACATCTCCTTCTCCAAGTCGTTTTTCCACAGTCAACAAATGACGGAACAAAATATGGACGATTTAATGGCTGAAGGTGATCTTCCCAAACCTACGATGGAACAAAAATTGGATTTAATTATGATGCAGCTTGATGAAGAACGAAGAGCCCAACAAGCTTTGCAAGCTCAATTGGCCAATTTGCAACGATCTACCACTGACAAAGATGGACCACAACCCGAAGATCTTATACGACGTACCATCAATGTGACACTTGAAGCCCAATCCATCCGCAAAGAAACAAAGATAAGTAAAAGAAACTTCAAATTTCGTGTTTCAATGGAACTCGAGATGGAAAGACAATACTTGCATTTATCAGTCAATTTGATGATTACTTTCATGAGGAGACATACGCTGAAAAAGATAAAATTAAATGTGTCACTAATCATTTAGTCGATCGAGTATCTCTTTGGTGGACTGTGGTTCGCAAGAGCATTGATTGTCCCACTACCTGGGAGAGTTTCCAAAAAAAGTTTTTGTAGAATTTCCTTCCTCCTCAATTCCATGAAAAAGCCATAAAGCAATGGGATCTTCTACAACAAAGAGATCGTGAGCCTATTTCCCAATACACCGAATGTTTTTGGAATGCCTTACTACAACTCCGTATGCTTGAAGACGTACCTGAAGCGACTCACAAATGCAAGTTTATGTCTGGATTACTTAGACATTACTACGCTGAAGTCAATATGTTCAAGCCTACAACCCTTGAAGATGCAATTTCCTTGGCTCATGACACTGAAGACAAGATTTGAGAAAGAGACAAGCGTCCACAACAATTTCAAGCAAATGGTTACTATGGTTGCAAGCAATTCAATTCAAATTTTAGAAGATTCAATCAAAGTCGTTTTCCTTCATCATCTTTCCGTAAGACTTGGACAAAACCACCTGCTTTGCCATCAAATACCAATCCAAATCCTAAGCCATCCTCATAGCCAAATTTCCTACTATTGCAAACAATGTATCTAAAGCCAAACCTATAGTTTGTTACAAATGCCATCAACCTAGATATCTAGCAGCCAATTGCCAATCGAAGAAACCACCTGTCCATATCAATTATCTTGGAGCAATGGAAGATGAAGAACGTGAAGAAATGCCTGACTTTATAGAAGATGATGACGATCTTGCTACTCCACTACAAGGGATCGGGCTCATACCCGCGCTCCTAGCCGCACAAAATGACTTGGGAAAAAAAGTGTCAGGCCCGTGTAATAGCGCGTGTATCATCGCGGCCAGAGACATGCGTGTAAAAGCGCGTGTACAGTGACAGCCAGTCGCGCGAATACACGACCCCATACACGCGTTCTACGCAGTTTTGCTGCAAATTTACACGCGAATCTAACAGACTATCCGCGCAAATATACGCGATTTTGACAGATGACACGCGCTTATACACGCGATTACAGAGGGAAAAAAAAAATCCAGAGAGTGCTTTTGGGTGCCCGGATGCTGTTCCAGCATCCAGCCACCCAAAGGCACTCTCTGGATTTTTTTTTGGTGCATTGCACCATAAAAAAAGAGCGATTTAGATTTCAAGACACGAATCAAGACTCACTCTCTATGAATACACGATTCAATATTACTATCTAAAACTTAATACACGACTCAAGACTCACGATTCAATACATTGTCAATACATGATACATTTGTGTACAAGGGAGTCCATATGTCAAAATAGCCCATGGCTTTAATTAGGAACAAATATATACAAAGTCAAATAGGGAGCTAGGTGCAAAAAAGCCCATGGCTTCAGTTACAAAAAATTTTTGTACAACCACATCCTACAGTATTCTGAAAGCTAATCAGAGGATGATGAGGACCGTGTGCTCTCTCCATGATCAGAGGAGCTCGCATCGGTATATTCCGATGAGTGGTGCTCGCCTCCACCAGGAGCAGTGGCACGAACATCAGCAGTGGCGGCTGGATCATCAGGGGCAGGAGCATCAGCAGCTTGTGCCTGTTCAAGAAATATACCGTATGTAAGTATACATATATATGCAATTAAATAAACCAAAATCATTCATTTAGAGTTTTCAAGTACCTGTCGACCGTATGGTCTCATGGCCGCGTCAAACTACGCATCCGTAATACGTCCCTCGTTTCTGAAGATGGCCCACGTGTCACGTCTGCTATTGCGGCGAGCATACCCAGTCTTGTGGGCTGTGGGCCTCCTCCCCATAACCCGTCGCTGTAACATAATCAAGATAGTTTGTAAGATCAAAACAATCATAGAATCAATGAATTTGGCAAACAATCAAATAAAGAGGCAAGTTACTTACGAACTCTGCCTCCCACGACTCGACGCCGCCAGATCCGAAATGCGACGATCCAATGGTCTCCATCTGGATCCGTCGTGCCTCCACATGCTGCCTGCTCTTCACGCCTCCCTCTGCGCGCTTCTTTGCCTCCTTCCACTCGCGTTTGTGGGCAGTGGCAGGTTTCTCACAAGGATAGCCACCCGCAGCTACATTCACCCCATCATCGTACGCGAGTTTCTTAAGGTGAGATCTTTTATTACTTAAGATCTCCCTTATTCGCGTCCTTCCCCATACATCCGAGAATGTCGCTCGTGGGGGATTGGGGTACCGACTATGTACACTATCTAGGACCTCCCTAACTAACCGGCTATCCTGATCTTTAAATTTTACAAAACAGTTTCTATACATGTTTGAAACTACCCCCCGCATATACTCCATCACCTCTTTCCCTCTCGCATCCATGACTACCCCGCCCCTATCCGTAACATCGTAGAAAATCTCTCCCTCCACCTCTCTCGCCTCCTCCGACTCCTTACTGTCTCCTCGTACATGCCTCCCTCCATGCCCTCTCTCACCGTGTGCCCTACTACCCCCCCCACCAAAGCACCCGCCGCATAATCCTCCACTCCCGCTCTCCCTACTGCGGCGTCGGCTCTCATCTGTACTGCGGGAGTGGCCATGACTAGGGGTGGCTGCACGTGACTGTGTACGTGACTGTGGCTGTGAGGGAGCACGTGATGGTGGCCGTGAGCCCTCACGTGACAGTACAGAGGAGGGTGTGCGTGAGTGTGTCCGTGCAGGGGTGTGTCTCCTCGGTGAGCGTGTATGCGCAGGGGTACGTCTCGCCGGACTCGCAGGCGTAGACGGCAGTGGAGAGGCTTGTGTACTTGGGGGCGCGGTGTGACCTGGGAGTCTAGGAGGAGGATGGGCATACATATACTCTGTCAGATCCACTGAATTAGGATGGCGCCCAAAATGGTTTATCATCTCCATCATCCAAGTGGCGTATGCCCACGGATCGGAGGAAGAGCCTGGATCCATGAAGAATCTGCAAAGCGTCGAAATTCCGCCTCAATGAACCAAGCAAAACATGCATATAAAAAATAAACATATCTCCTACAATATATCTCCTCAATATATCTCCTACAATATATAACCTACAACATATATCTACCATTCTAGAAAATAAACATATCTCTTACAATACCAAACATCGAATTAGTAGAAGATCATAAGCCAAAAGAAGAAGTTCATTTCGAATTAGTGACGAAATTCATGAAAAACAAAAACTCTTTCCTCTATCTTGACGGACATTGTCCATCAAGGGAGAAATGACTAAACACATACACAAGGGTTCCTTCTTCTCTCTTTCCTCTATCTTGACGGATGTCGTTTGTCAAGAAATAAATAGTTAAGCACATATACAATGTGTGTGAATTCTATCCTCTGTCGCTTTCAAGTACACATAGCACGGGTGGAAAGAAGGAAAGCGACAAATTTGCCAAAACAAACAAACGACAACCAACCTCTTTGAAAAGTCTTTGAAAAGTGAGTTCGTTGATTCTTGCTTCTCTCTCCCTTTCTGTGTTGTCTGCACCCTTTGCTTCTTTTGGGTAGTCCAAGAGGGAGAAGGCTGGTTGGAAGAGGCAGGTTCGGGGGTTTGGAAGAGCTGGAGGCAAAGGTACTGTAGCGACAAAGAAAGAAGAAGAAGAAGTGTTTTGAAAGAGGGCTTTTGAAAGAAAGAAAGCGACGCAGAAAGAAGAAGAAGAAGTGTTTTGAAAGAGGGCTTTTGAAAGAAAGAAAGCGACGCGCTCGGTAGGTAAACGCGAAAAGCACGCGTGTAAAAGCGCGTGTAAAAGCGCAGCAGAATACATTGTAGACGCGCCTGTACACGCGACACAGAGACTGTTTATACTTTTTTTTAAAACTGATTGTTCTTGTGTATCCATTGTTTTGTGCATAGGATGTGTATGATTTCACTAAAAACTGATCCTACTTCTGTATTGGTTATTTTGGACATAGCATGTCATCATCCTCTTCAAGCAGTTCTGGTGAGGATGAGACAATGCGTCATCGTGATCGCGACGTGTGGCTGGCACAAAGGATCAAGTGTACGTGTAATCGATGTCAAGGGTGCATTGTACGAGCGCATCGAATTACATTGAATCACATCTCGATGTATGGAGAATGGATTCAAACAGGTTTAGAGGTGAGAAGATGTGAATTGAAAGTATTAAAATAACTCATGGTGTGCAAATTAATGGAGCGCGTTGTAATATATATACTGTGATTGAAGCAGGATGCAGTACCACACCCTAACATGGTGCCATACGCACGGCGAGAGCATGCAAAGCGTCGACGAGATGATGCTGGAGCTTCGGGATCTGTTGTCGAAGATGAGTGGGAAAGGGATGACAATAGCCCTGCACCCCACGAAGTTGTGGAAGAGGAAGTGTTTGATGACATGGTGCGGAATCTTTTTAGGGATGATCGCAAAGGTGTGGACGACAATGATATGGAACAAGAGCATCTCTACAACGCTTCATCGACACCGGTTTTTGAAGGGTGCACATTCTCTATTTTACGTGCTTCACTTGAACTGCTCAATATACAAACAGTTTATGGATGGAGCAATGCAAGTCTTGACGCATTATTGAAGTAAGCATTGTAACTTGCAAATTTGAGTTAGTGGTTTTTGGTTTACAGTATAGGGTTTAGGGTTATGGGCTAATTGATGATATTGGATGCAGGCTATTATCAAAGATGCTTCCAAAGGGGAATAGACTACCCACCTCAAGAGACAAAGCGAGGCGCTATGTGACATCTCTTGGAGGATTGGATTATGATCGCATACATGCATGCGTCAATGATTGCATTCTCTTTCGTGGGACGCATAAGGAGGCTCGACAGTGTCCCACTTGTGGTGAAGCAAGGTATAGAACAGATGTGAAGAGTTTTGATGTACCTCGTAAAGTCTTGCGACACTTTCCTATAATTCCTCGCATCAAACACATGTTCAAGTGCAAATCCATAGCAGAGCTCATGTCATGGCATTCCTCGCATCAATCGGATGATGGCATGTGGAGAATTCCTGCAGACACTCCTGCTTGGAAGCATATTGAAGATGAGTGGCCCAGCTTTAAAACAGAGCCCAGAAACTTGAGACTTGGCCTAGGTATGGATGGAGTGAATCCATTTGGTTTCAAGAGCACCGCATACAGCGTGTGGCCGGTTGTGTTGGTGAATTACAACCTTCCACCATCAATGGCGATCAAGAAGGGACATCTTATGTTATCCCTTCTGATTCCAGGGAAACATAAAGTCAAGCATATGGATGTTTATCTTGAACCGTTGATTGATGAGTTGGAGGAACTATGGAGAGGTGTTGCGGTAGTGGACATTAGTAGGCCTCCCTCCTCTCGACACTTCGACTTAAAAGCAGTGTTGATGTGGACAATGCATGACTTTCCAGGATACAGCGATTGTTCTGGTAAGAATTCTAACTACCTCCCGACTCTAATACTACTAGCTATATCAATTATAACTATTGACTTTATTATTCTAACTTTTTTTTTATTTTAACAGGTTTGAGGACATCGGGTAAACATGCATGTCCTATATGTAGCCCTTCATTGGTACATGAGTATGCTGATGGTTTGTGTAAGACCATATTCGATAATCATCATCGATTTCTCCCATCAGATCACCCTAAATATGCTCCTAGTAAGAGGAACATTCATCCACAGACACTTCGTGCAAAAGATTGGAAGCGTATTTGGGAGTCTTCAAATGTTCTTCCTCCAGATGGCATGAACAGGTACATCTCCATTGTTTTCAATCTTGTTTTGTGTAGTCTCTAAAGTTGGAATAAAGATGACAGTCTGCAATCCCTTGTGTAGGTACTCCATTTTTTTCCGGCTACCATATTGGACCCATCTCAAGATCAACCATCTTCTTGATCCCATGCACATCTTCAAGAATGTGGGATCTAGTATTTGGGAACATGTTATTGGTAAAAGAGACAATGTTAGCGTACGGGAGGACTTGCAGGTCGCAGGACGTATGCGTCAAGCTTGGCCACGAGAGGAGGGTGGGCACGTTCGTCTTCCGCCTGCTCCCTGGATTATATCAAAGAAGGAGGAGAAGCAGGTAAAGCAAGCCATCACCACTTTGCGTACTCCCACTGGATGCATGAGATCGTTGAAGGGAGCGTTTACAACCACTAAGAAAAGAGGGGTTGAGCAACTACATGGGTTGAAGTCCCACGATTGGCACAAGATGCTCCAAGTAAGTGTTTTCCAATTATTGTAGGTTGAAATTAAATTTTGTAATGCCCTAACCCAAATATACATGTGCTCTTATGTGCGCACTTCATACTACCTACTAGCATCGACCATTGTGCAGACAGGAGTTTGAAAAGATGTATTTATAAGATGGGCGAGCTTGTGAGGTATGTAAATCCCATGTAAGATCACCCTTCATTATACCTTGCAAAATGAATGTGCATGAGGTATAACATACTGTGCATTTATTTTTCAGATATGTTAGTTCCAAAGCAATTGATCCAGCCACATTGGATGATGCGCGTGTTATGGCAGTGGAGGTGGTTTGTATGGTAGAGGAGACTTTTCCGCGAACCATTCTCACAAGTCAACTACATCTCATTGTGCATTTAGTGGATGAAATTGCTTTATGTGGCACTGTGCATGCCCGTTGGATGTTCTTCCTAGAGCGCTTCATGAAGACCTTAAAAGACTTTGTGAGGCAAAGTGCAAGGCCCGAAGGAAGCATGGCTGAGGGTTGGTTGATACAAGAGTCTCTTGTATATATATCAGAATTTCTTGATCAGGTGGATAGCTCTTTGCCGCAACTATGGATCAATGAAGAGGACTTGAGGATGACGTCTATTGTGCCTCAAGGAAAAGGACAGAGCAAAGTAATTGAGAGAACATTGATTGATGATCTTAATTTCACTTGCATCCTTAATAGTGATGTGATGAGCAGATGGGTTACAAGATACGAGGATGCAAAGACAAAAAGGCAAGCAGACAGAGCTCTCTTTCGGAGGCAACATGGCTCTAGTAAGGCCTACCCTAAGCATCTAGCAACACTTCCGAATGATATTCATGTTGATTGGTTGCATGAGGAAATGGAGAGAGCAGAGAGAGATGAGGGGCTGCATATCACGACGGAAGAATGGGAGTATGCACGAGGATGCATGTTAAAGGTACATAGAACAAATGTAAATTTGCATTCTTTGTAAGTGATTGGCTTTTCATATTTATTCACATTAATTGCTTACATAGATATTGCTTATATTTTGGTCCAGTGCACTATGTTCAATGCTATATGGTGTGAAGGCAAGCATTTTCGAACACAAAGAATAGATGAAAAGAGGAATACACAAGATTGCGGTGTCATTAGTAGCTTTGAGGGAGCCAATGGAAAAATTGATTATTATTGTGGCACAATCCAAGACATATACAGACTTGACTTTCGCCGCTTCTTTGTGTATGTTTTGGATGTCAAATGGCAAATGAACGTGGTGGAAAAAGGGCCTAACGCAACGATAAAACGCCATGCAAGTGGCTATGTAACTATTGACTCTACAAAGTTTTGGCAAACAAAGAAAGATAGGCTCGTATTGCCACAACAATGTGAGCAGGTATGCATTTTTTTACAAATGTGTTTCATGTACATATATATCTAAGCTCGCGCACCCCTTGACTTTTGATATGCTAATTAATTAATGAATTATGTGTATTTGAGCAGGTTATCTATCTGCCAATGGTGCATGACAGTAAATGGTGGTATGTCATCCCTATTGCACCACGTTCCAAAGTAATGTATAATACATTCACTGATATGGAGCATATGGAGGATGTGGCAAGCCGCAAAGAAGATGATGTCGAACATGCCAATGTAGATGATCATGATAATGAGGATGAGCGTGCCATTTCTCATGATCATGAGGATGACCCTTCCATTGAGGATGATGGTGATGATGATGAGAATGATCAAGGCATCGGTACCATTATCAATGGGCAAAATAGCGATAGTAGAATAAATTTAATCGTAGCCTTACAAATTGATCAAATGGATATTGATGTTGATCGTTTGGCAAGGATGGATCTTATTGAAGATGAGATCGAACCCTAACCAATCCATCACTGTATTGTTCCAAATTCATGACATTTCTATTGTATACTTTGTCTTTCAATAACCATATGAAGATATATTTTTCAATATATTACGTTGTTGTAAGTGCATGTAGTGGGATTTTGTAATGGTTTGTAAACACTGCAATGCACAATGACATTTTTAAAACTTAATGGTTTTCTGTTTTGAAAAGAAATGGATTTCTGTAGTTAGGCTCTGTGTCGCGTGTAACAGAGCGTGTATTATGACAGACTTAACGCGCAAATACACGCGCCCTCACATGCAATTATACACGCGCTGTTACATGCATGTATACATGCGCCCGATATTGCTGTAAGTATAAACGACCATACACGCGCCCGTAACTTTTCGCGTGTAATGGACGCGTGTATGGCGGCATTGTGTTGTAGTGCTCCTTCGGATACTTTGCTAGGTATGCTAACTCTACATTCTTTGTTGACAATGAAATATTTAGTGCATGGTAAAGAAAAGATTATTTTGCATGATGATGGTAGCACACATGATTTTATTTCTGCAAAGTTAGTGAAAGAATTGAAATTACAAACGGTTTCTACACATTATCGCATTAAAGCAGCATTCTTAGGCACAAGATATAATGGAACACAAGAGGTGCATGACTTAGAAATTAAAATTAGTGAATATACTGAACGAAGGAATTTCCTAGTTGTACCTTTGCAACCTAGTGATATTATCCTAGGTATGCCTTGGCGTCATCAGCATAATCCTAACATAGATTATTCCACGCATTCAATTAAAATTTATTTTCAAGGAAAACAAATTACATTGCATGGTATGCACGCATCTAATAATTTTTCACTGCTTACTCATACTCAAGCTAAACGTGCATTACATAAAAGTAGTAAATCTTATTTAATTTGGATGAATGAACTTCAAGCTAAAGAAAAACATATGCATCCTAGGCATAAACAATTTCTTGCTCAATTTAAAGATTATTTTGCTGATGATTTACCACCTAGACTACCTCCTTCACGTCCAGAAGATCACAAAATAGATTTAATTCCTAGTACACATCCACCATGTAAAGCATTGTATATGCATAATCAAATTGAATAGAAAGAAATTCAAAATCAAATAGAGAAATTGCTAACTCGAGGATTAATTAGACTGAGTAGTTCTCCATTTGGCGCACCTGTTTTATTGGTAAAGAAGAATAATAATACTTATCGTATGTGCATTGATTATCGTGCCCTGAATAAAATTACAGTTAAGAATAGATATCCAATTCCTAGGGTAGATGATCTTATGGATAAACTACAAGGTTCTACCATATTCAGTAAGATAGATCTTAAATCTGGTTATCATCAAGTGAGATTGGATAAATATGATATATTCAAAATTGCATTTAGAACACAATTTGGACATTATGAATTTCTAGTGATGCCTTTTGGATTAACTAATGCACTTGCTATATTTAGTCGAATGATGAATCGCATATTTTTGAAATATCAGCATTGTGTCATAGTATTCTTTGATGATATATTGGTATTCAGTAAAAATGAGAATGGGCATTATGCACATCTATCTTTAGTTTTTAAGTTGTTGAAAGATAATCAATTGTATGCTAATCTAGAAAAGAGTGAATTCTTTCAAACAGAAATTGAATATCTAGGTCATATTATTTCATCAGAAGGTATTAAGATTGACCCTAAAAAAAGATAGAAGAAATATTAAACTGGCCCATACCTTAAAATGTGCATGAGTTACGTTCTTTTCTAGGTCTTGCTAGTTTTTATAGAAAGTTTGTGCAAAATTTTTCATTACTTGCTTTGCCTTTGACTAAACTTTTAAAGAAAGGTATTGTTTATAACTGGACTGATAATCAACAAAAATCTTTTGATTTATTGAAACATGCATTAACCTATGTTCCTGTATTACAACTACCTGATTTCAATAGACCATTATTTTTAGTAGTTACTGATGCTAGCGGATTTGGAATAGGAGCTGTACTTATGCAATATAATCATCCCATAGCCTATTCTAGCTGTAAACTGAAACCATCCAAACTTAAATATTCCACTTATGATAAAGAATTACTAGCTGTAGTACAAGCTTTATGACAATGGAAACATTATTTAATGGGTTCGGAATTTATGATTAAAACTGACCAACAAAGTATTAGACATCTCCTTAGTCAACCCCAAATATCTGACAGACATATCAAATGGGCAGCTTTCATTCAGAGTTTTCATCCCCTTATCCAATATCAACTAGGAAAAGAGAATGTAGTAGCCGATGCTTTAAGTAGAAGACTGACCATTCATAATATTTATGTGATATCATTTGATTCTCTTATCCCTATGAAATATACTTATCATCAGGATATTACTTTTCAAGCTGATTGGAATAAATTAGTTGCAAATAACTGGATTTCTATTGATTCATTGTCTTACAATAATGGATTCATGTTTTATGAAAAGAGATTATGTGTTACAGTTCCATTTAGATATTTTGTTTTGAATGAGATTTATTGTCCTCCATATCAAGGTCATAGAGGTATTATCTCTACTTTGTGTACGTTGATTGAAGATTTTTATTGGCCACATATGGACACTGATGTATCTAACTTTGTTTCTGAATGTGTAGTTTGTCAAAGAGTTAAGAGACATCATGGTAAACATTACGGTTTACTAATGCCTTTACCTATTCCATCACGACCATGGAAACAGATTTCTATGGATTTTATTGCTGGTTTACCTAACACTAAAGCTAACCATGATATGATTTGGACTGTTGTAGACAGGTTTAGCAAACAAGCATATTTCATTCCATGCCAGAAAACTTTAACTGCATCTCAGGCAACTCAATTGTTTTTGAAAACTGTGTTTACTAACCATGGTTTACCAAAAGTTATTATTTCTGATCATGATTCTAAATTTTGTAATAATTTTTGGATTACTTTGTTTGCTAACTTAGGAACAAAGATTGATTTTTCATTTGTATTTCATCCTGAAACAAATGGTCAAACAGAAGCTACTAACATTACTATTTTAGATCTTTTACGTGCTTACACTATTTCTAAACCACACACATGGGATACATATCTACATTTACTTCAGTTTGCATATAATAATACACCACACGCATCTACAAAGAAAGCACCATTTGAAGTTATTTATGGTTATAGATTGCCTACACCTGTTGCATCTTTATCAAATAAGATTCAGAGTGCTGATGATAGTGCTAACATGCACGCTACTATTTTTGATGAAGTTAAAGACATGATTGCCAAAGCCCAGCAATCATATACAAAACAAGCCAATAAGAAAAGACAGGCCATGAATTTCAAAGTTGATGACTATGTTTGGTTAAGAATAGAAAAACGTAGATTACAAAGTGTAGATAAACACCCAGTTGTGAAATTAGAACCTAGATTCTATGGACCATTCAAGATCATTCACAAAATCAATGACAATACATTTAAACTAGAACTACCACCACATTGGAAAATTCACAATACCTTTCATATTAGTTTATTATGACCCTTTAGAGGCCAATTACCTGTACACCCTGTCTATGAAAACCCACCTTTTTAGATGAAGAGACTGAAATCCTTGAGCCTGAAGCTATTATAGGTACTGACTTTATAACCACTAGAACTGGCCGTAGATATTCTAAACATTTGGTCAAGTTTAAAAACCATCCTGTTGAAGAGGCCCAATGGATGCATGTGGGAGCTTTCACTCAACCACCAAGACCCACGAACCGCTTATTGTTTCAAGCGTTCCAAGCCGAGCACTAATGGCTACCTCTCACATAACCGACGCGCCATCCATATCTACGGGTGTAGTGAGCTTACCTCCGTGCCGTTCGAGTTACCTCCTCTCCTGCGCACTCCGGTAGCTCCACGATCCAAGTGCAAGCTTCAATCAAGCTCCATCCTCAAGCTCCATGCTCCAAGCTCCATTGCCGTGAGCAAGACAAGAGAAGAGAAGAGAAGAGAAGAAGGGAGGAGAAGATAAAGAGCTTCTCCTCCTCGGTCCCTCACCCTCACACACTCATTCCCTCACACTCTCACACTCCCTCTCTCAAGCACAAGCTCAAGCAAGCAAGAACAAGAAGAAGAAGAAGAAGAAGAGGAGAGTTACTTTTGGCCACACACAAGAATGAGCTTCTCATTCACTTTTCAACTTTATATACAAAACCCTAAATCCCTTTTGGGTGGTCATCCCCTTTTTTACATGGCCGGCGATAGCCTAGGCCCTTTTTCCCATTGTCCTTCTATCTTCCTAGATTCCTTTCCACCGCCCGTCTACATTTACAAATTGCACGGGTGAGAGCCCGGTGCTCCTTGAATTAAACCATGATGCGCTTGCGCTCTTTTACAAAAGTTTTGACTTGCGCTTTTCCTTGTGCACCTTTCTCCCTTATTTAGGACTCTTCTCCTTGTGCATCTTTGTCTTCCGTTTCTCTTTGCCTTGGCCTTTGTCTTTGTCTTCTGCTTTAGCTTTTCTGGATTTTCCGCCTTCATTCGTTTGAGGATTAACATTACCCCCCTCCTAGAAGAGTGCCAATCCCATGGCACTCACCATCGTAGGTAGGAAGTTGTAGCATGCACCGAAGACATGGGTGACAAGGATGTCTGTGGTTGCCATGATAGAGTATTGGTAGTGGTGGGGAGGAAGGTCGTTGGGGGCACGTTGGTGGGTTAAGTGGTAGGTGGTAGGGCAATGGGAGTTGGTGGTAGGGCTGTTCTTTTGGGGGGGATTGCACTGATGGAGTACAAGTGGCGGTTTGTTGGGGATTGTGTACATGATGATTCTTGGCAGGCTTACAAGGTGATAAGGATAGGAATTCAGAGTCGAGTATTGATGAAGAGTGAAGGACACCTTCGTTGGAGTCTTCAATACCTGCAATTGAAAAACCTCTCATGTGGTCTCTCCCTAAGGGGTAGTGCTAGTCTTCTTATCATGCACAAGTCCCGGGTCGCGACCGTTTTCAAAATGTCTTTAAATAGTTCATTAAATTCTTCCCTGTCCCGGGCTGCCTTTTCTGCCCTTGAGCATCTGGTGCCCGAGCGTACGTTGGGGGTTTGTGCCACTGGTGTTGCCACATTATGTGTGCCTCCTTGAGCGTCCGCTCCCTTGGCCCGCGGATTCTTTAGCCTTCCTCTAGGGCGGTATCGCTTGGGGCTGTGTTTCTTGGCGTACCTTTTAAGAGTGGGCACGTAGTGCACCGACAGAGGGGTGTGTGCTGCATGTTTCCGTCGGTGGATAGCGTCCTTGCAAGCTAGCTACCCTTGGTTCTCCATGTTTTCCTCGCGGGGGGTCTGTAAGATGCGAATCAAGGATTATGATTTGCTACATGATAAGACCATTCATATGTAAGGGATTATAGTGCAGGTTATCAAGCACATAGGATGAGAAGGGGAGGGGTGGGGCATACAGTGTTGTTGTAGAGGGATGGCCCCTCGTGATGTATATTTAGCCTCCTGCCATTAGCAGATCTTGGTTCACACCGAGTTACGTCGGCTGGCGGCCATGGATTTAGCCAGGGCTCCTCCTCGGAAGGATAGATCGGAAAGGGAAGAATGTGTATAGAAAGGGACTACACCCTGTCTACACCATCAGAGTTGTTGGTCAAGGCTTCCTATGGCGGTAATGTGGGTTGCATGCCCTTCACTTGGAGGTGGGGATGGTCACACGGCTCTTAAATGCGTGATGAGAGGAGGACTTGAGGAGCTTAGCCTATCAGACCCAACCCTTCTTCTTGCACTTGACTATCATTGCTTGTGTGTGTTGATATTGTTTATACACAGTGACACACAAATCAGTGTTTATTTATATATATATTTATGAATCCATGTCACTTCACGAGGATAAGAACCAATTGTAGAACTCAGGGTTGTATTGGAGAGTGGCATACGCATCCAGCACTCGTGGCAGCTTACTTAGTACCGATAGATATTTTGCGACATCGAGCAGCATGGACCCTTGTCCGAGTCTACTGAAAATATGTAACTCCTCCTCAGTGAGAACCTTATCAAACGGAGAGTTTTCTTGGCTAGGTTCAGCCAAGTCCGTACCCCGAATGGCAGTTAGCACACTCGAAGGGAAGTTGGTGCCACATAGGTTGGGTCCCTTTGGGATCGCCATTTGGCCAATCGCTCCTTAGAGATTGTCATGATCTGAGCCCCTAGTTCGGCCATTACAACGCGATTCTCACACCAACGCTATTCAAATTGACTTGGGCCCTCTGTTAGTCACTTTAGTTGCTCTATCTCTAAGAGATTTGGTTGGCAGAGCACATCATTGAACGTGACAGTTAAGTGCAGTTCGTCGGCTTCCTCGTCAGAGATGAGTCACATGCGTTCATGCAGGAGCCTGTCGTAGTGCTCATTAAGATGTTCTTGCTCTTCCTAGGATAGAGGAAAGGGCAAGTAATCTCCAAGCTACTCCTTGGGGATTGTGCCCACGTCCGCAAGGACGTAAACTCATGCGAACACCTTGAGCTTAGCATCCAACTCAGCTAAGCATTCTGCGATACTTCTATGTTCAATGAGCGCTTGCTCGGTTTCCATCTCATGCAAGGTTCTAGGAGTTTGTCTAGGCTTTAGCATAGCTAGGGGTTCAGGCCTATATGAGCAAGATTGGTCAACGCTAGGATTGCTCATGCTCTTGGGATTTCCATGTTTCTCTTGAGGCTTCGTTATTGCATCATAGTTCTCCTTGGGTGTGACTGGTGTGAATTCGTCACCCTGTCGTGATAGTGTTGTATCCACTCTTGATTGGTTGATGTGAGTTTTATTGTCGGTGGATTGATTGTTGAAAGCAACTATTGATGGCAACAGCTGCTTTGATTTTCCAGAGCACAGGATGTGTCTGAGGTTTCACCGCTATTAGGAGAGACATCAATGGATTCACTGGTGGACGGACTTGATGCTTCATTCCCCAGCTCTCCAGCACTCTTCGTCCCAATGTTCTTGGGGTCCACAACCACCTGCAACTGTTGTTGTTTTCTCTGTTTTCTCCTCTTTTTCTTGGTCAGTGAAGGTGCATCTCTCAACGACTCAGGACCCTGGACTAGGTCAACCGTTGATGTGCTTGGTTGGGCCTTAGCATTCTCTTTTTCTAGTGTGTCCTTACGGGACATGGCCATGGCCTGCTGAATAGCCTCACTAGGTTGTGAGAGTACAACTACCTCCCTTTTCGGAGAGTCTAGCTCTTCAGCCAACTCCCTTGTGTTTAACTCCAGCCTAGGCTTTAGGCACTTTGAAAGTGCTGGAGTTGCCGTGGGATTTGGTTGCGATCTCCTCCACAGGTAAACTACTAAGGACACGTTCCACAAGGGGCATTGTCACAGCCAAGGGCTGTGACTGATGTGATCCCTAATTGGAAGTAGTAGCAGCTAGTTTAGTGGGCTGGCTACCCTTGGTGGATTGCAGTGTCAAGTTCCTAGGGCGATCGGAAGTGGCCGTGTCTTTTGTTGCCCTTTGAGCACTCATTTGTGTAGATTGAGCATGAGTTAATCTAGTCACATTAGGTTGCTCATGCATATCCTTGGGTCGAGAGCTACAGATAGCGTCATGTCCCACCTCTTGGCCATTTAGAAGCTTAGATGGAGATAGAGATTGGAATTGAGCAGTTTTCCTTGACAACTGCTGTTGTGCTTCCTGTGTCCATTTGGAAAAAGAGGATGTAGGAGATCTAGGACTCTTAGGTGGACTTGGCACTGGCTGAATGATTTGCTCGAGGCTATTAGACGATTGTGCCATTTGCTTTGTTGAGCCATCAGCCTTTCCCTGAGCAATGTTGTGCCTATGATGCATGTTATCCTCTCGAAAAATCAAAGGCTCTTTGGGCACTAATGGCTTTTGGGCACGCTCAATGGCTACATATGATATCTGCTTATTAAACATGCTAGGCTGTGGCTCTTTCTTTCGAACACTCATGTCTGGTTTCTTGCCTCGAGACCTAGAGTTTCTCTTAGATTTCCTCCTGTGCTTCGTTTCTTTTGATGCACTCTAGCCCTCAGCTGATAGGGGTGGTTTAGCAGGGGATTTTAGTACCCAAATCCATTGATTACCTGCACAATACCCTTGAGCACGTAGCAACACTTTGGATATCCATCGCGGCGTTGTGTTGGATATCCGTCGCACGTAGCAACGCTTCTTTCGGGGTCTTCTACGATATTTGTAAGTCCAAAGCCCGTCCTCGGCATTGTCTCTTGACCTTCTTATTCCAAGCCTGGCCTCACTCACTAGTTCTCGTTGTTCGACCTGTGCTTGTATAAGTTTTTCCAACAAGTCCTTGCTCTCGTTAGTAAGCTTAATTATTACCTCAGTACCTTCCTTGCCTTTCCCTCAAGGTTTAATGAGGTCACCCTTGCTAAAGGTTGTGAATATCCTCACACCCGGTAGTGTCAGGTGTATCCTCTGTGCTACATAGTCGGCCTCCACTTGGTCGCCCTTTTGAAGGGTCTTCCTAGGAGGGTTTCTTTCCCGCAGCTAGCACTATTTGGAGGAACATAAAATAGGATAGGCAAGCTTTCCATTTCAATTGTTGCAAGGATTTTGCACTTCCCTATGAGTGCTTGCCATAAGGGCTAAGAGTTGCACTAGTCGGTGTGAGCTCTCGTTGGCCTAGTAGGGTCCATGATTCATAGGTCAAGATGTTAAAATCTACTCCTTCATCAATCAGAGCATCAATAGTATGCTCTCTTTTCGTGGTGAGTTTGACCCTAAGATAAGCAAGTGGTACTATGTCTTCATCTTCCAGGTCTTGGCTTGTAAATTTAAGCCTTCTGACAGATGCCCTTGAGTCCCCACTTGCATGACCAAACGTGGATTCTCCACCAATGTCTTGGGTTGTCTGTGCAGTGTTGCTCAAGGTACATCTCTCGTCAAGAGTGTCATGTCTAGTCATCTTGGCATTTGCAGCTTGCTGATGTTGCATTTCGCTCTGACTAGACATGGTATAAACACAATGTCTTTGTGTTCTCGTGGTGTGGTCTTTTTGCCCTTGATGGCTAGATTGGCCCATTGATGTTCTAGGGTCTTTGTTTCTCTCTGTTTGGGTATGGGTTTTTGGTTGCTCTTTTGCAAGTGAGAATCCATGCTTGTGTAGAGCCATTACTACACTAGGGTCCAATTTGGAGGACCTGTCACGGTCCGGGGGGGGCAGTCCCCCCCGGCCCATAGGGCCATTACGGTAAACACCATGCACAATTTGAAGGACCATTTATAGCCAAATTTTGAACTATGTGCTCTAAATTTTAGCCTAGTGATGGATCTATGATGTGCCTTTACCTCTACGTAGCCTTTGGGGTCAATCTCAGGGTTTAAATGTGTCAAAATTTGTGTTCTAGATACCTGTCCGATTTTGACAGTTTTCTGTCCGATTCTCAGATGTCTAATTTTCAGGAGTCCAATTATCAGAATCGGACATCCCATTTTGGGTGGTCCGATCGGCCCAATGGTCCGATTTTGGTCACGTCCGATTCTGGAAGTCGGATCGAAAAAGTGGTCCGATTTTCAAAGTGGTCCGATTCTGGGAATCCGATCGGACAGGGTGGTCCGGTTACCTCAATCGGACGAGCATCCGATCGGACAGGATGGTCCGAGTGTCCGAGTGGTCCGATTTCCAAAATCGGACAGGTTGGTCCGAGTCTGAGTGTCCGAGTGGTCCAATTTCCAAAATCGGACGGGTTGGTCGAATCAAACGGTTGTCCGAATGTCCAAGTGGTCCAAGTCCCAAAATCGGACGGGTTGGTCTGATCGGACGGTTGTCTGAATGTCCGATTCTCAAAATCGGACATCCGATTCTGAGACTCAAACACTGAATCGAGTGTCCGATTCCACCGACCCGAACACACTTTCAAGCATGAAATCGTCCAAAATCTTAAGGTATTGCTTATTGTAAGCTACAAGATTCCACAAGAATGATGCTGGAGTGATAGGGAAGAGATCTATATACCTGGGATAGCCAATAAACTCCAAAATGCAAATCAGCAAACGAATCAAACCCTCATGCCTTGTTATGACAGCAAAAACCCTAATGCTTGTTTTTTTTCTTTTTCTTTGTTTTTTCCTACCCTAATGCACCCAAATCACAAAGTAAATACCTACACTACTTCATTCCACAACATAAATCTCAAGAAAGCAAAAAACCTACTTGCCAAGGAGATCGAATGCCATCTTCAACCCCCTCCCTTCCTACCTATCTCAAGCACCGGTTCAGGGAAAGCCCTTACTTCGATGCTCGATTTGAAGCACGCAAGTGCTCAAGGCTTGAATCCATTGGTCCTAGCAACGGAACCAAAATGTGGGAGCTTTCACTCAACCGCCAAGACCCACGGACCGCTTATTGTTTCAAGCGTTTCAAGCCGAGCACTAATGGTTGCCTCTCACATAACCGACGCGCCATCCATATCTACGGGTGTAGTGAGCTTACCTCCGTGTCGTTTGAGTTACCTCCTCTCCCGTGCACTCTGGTAGCTCCATGATCCAAGTGCAAGCTTCAAGCAAGCTCCATCCTCAAGCTCCACGCTCCAAGCTCCATTGCCGCGAGCAAGACAAGAGAAGAGACGAGAAGAGAAGAAGGGAGGAGAAGATTGAGAGCTTCTCCTCCTCAGTCCCTCACCCTCACACACTCACTCCCTCACACTCTCACACTCCCTCTCTCAAGCACAAGCTCAAGCAAGCAAGAACAAGAAGAAGAAGAAGAAGAAGAAGAGGAGAGCTACTTTTGGCTATACACAAGAATGAGCTTCTCATTCACTTTTTAACTTTATATACAAAACCCTAAATCCCTTTTGGGCGGTCATCCCCTTTTTCCCTTTTTTACATGGCTGGCCATAGCCTAGGCCCTTTTTCCCATTGTCTTTCTATCTTCCTAAATTCCTTTCCACCGCCCGTCTACATTTACAAATTGCACGGGTGAGAGCCCAACGCTCCTTGAATTAAACCATGATGCGCTTGCACTCTTTTACAAAATTTTTGACTTGCGATTTTCCTTGTGTGCCTTTCTCCCTTATTTAGGACTCTTCTCCTTGTGTGTCTTTGTCTTCCGTTTCTCTTTGCCTTGGCCTTTGTCTTTGTCTTCTGCTTTAGCTTTTTCAGATTTTCCACCTTCGTTCGTTTGAGAGTTAACAATGCACGCTAGAGACTTAAATGCTTTCCCCACTCTGTTAGCTCCACATTGAGCTAATAGCAATTGAGGACAATTGTTATTCCATCCCGGGGGTATGATGCCAGGAGACATATTATACGGTGGATTCCGTGCCACGGTGGATTTCGTAAACTTTGATTACCGGGGCTCATACACAAAGTGGATTCTTTGTGCGAGAAGTCGATGGAGACGCATATCCTTTTCAGGCATTTCGTTAATTTAGTGTGTACATGGGTGATTCCATAGCGGGTGATTCCACAAAATACATATTAAATTAATAAATATTTATGAGTTTAGAGTGCACACTCGTGATAAATTAAGGTTAGGATTGATTTCTAACCAATTGATTTATTTATGTAGCTGAAGACTGCTAGGTATTCACTTTTGTCGGCTTAATTGTATTATTTTACTAACGATTGTGAATGCTTCAGTTGATGTGTAGAGATAGCAGAAGTGGCAGTGGAAAGCATTAGAGGATAGTGTGTATTCGAGTTATCATCTATATTTTGATGGGCGCATACCTTAGGCATGGCGCCTATATTTTGCCGTGCCTATTTATCAAGGCATTGGATATTTATTTATTATTTTTGTATGTGCATGGGCGCACGATTTAGATATTTGTATTTGGACATTGTATTGGGTATGCCTGACTTCTTGGCCGCCCATTAGCTTTATTTCTATTTGGCACTAAAGCAAACTCAAAAGCCAAAAGCATGCTATTTTGTAATTTGGGCTATTATTTGAGCTTGAAGATGATTAATACATAAAATGCATGCTTTGTGGAGCGCTCACACAAGGCATGGGGGTAGATTGCACCCAATTGGTCTCTTGTTCATGTCGTGCATGCTTTCTACATTGATTTATGTACAAAAAGTAGAGTTCTTTTGTTCTTGGGGACCTTCTGACGCTCACTACGCGCGCTTACGACATCCGATCTGTGTGCCATATTTTCTTGAGGACTTTGGGATGGCTACATGGCAGTCATTCCGAGAGTGGATCTACATGCCAAACAAAGGTCTAACTGCTTCAGAATTGATACGAGAATTTGAAGAGAGGTATAGTCAGCTTGATGCTATTGAACAAAGAGCATTGGATGTTGAGAATGTGGAGCTTTTCTTGCAAGTTGCAGATCCTGCTCTTCAGGAAGAATTAGGAGAGCTTCTTGAGGATCGCACGAAGCCTATGGGTCTTAAAACAGATTGGCAAGATGCCCAAGATGCGGTCTCGATTTTGACCAAGAGGTGGATATGGAAGACCCGCCTACAGAATGGATCCATGACACCGACGTCGTCTTCTACTCCTATGTCTGCTTCTACCCCTGTTATTTCTTCTCTTCCTCAACCAATTACTTGGCCTATGCCAATGCCTACTGTTTCTAATCCTCCTGTTCCAAGACCGATGCCAGCTCCTTCTGCTCCAAAATCTTTCGTTCCTTTGGTTCCTTCCTCTCTTGATGACATAATCAAAGGCATAACAGATTTGACACTAGAGTCAATTAAAGCAGAATTGGTGGGAAAATTGAAAGAGCAGTTTGCTTCGACTGTGCCTACTATTTCTTCTAGTGCTCCTAGTGCACCTAGGAGAGATCGAAGATGTATTTGGTGTGATAGTACGGACCATCAGCATTGTAGGGATTGCGAATCTTTTCAAGATGCAAGGAGGAAGAATTTGGTATTTTGGGGACAAGATGGCAAGATCTGGTTGACCGAAATAGGAGCTCCACTTGCTACCAATTTTGGGAAAGGCAGAATGAAGAAATTAGTAGATGATATGGCTGCGCATACTTCTTATGTGACAGCTAGAGGAGATGCCTCTACATATGGAGTCCAGATTGAGAAAGGTTCAGAGAGTCAGTCAGCATTATGGACCTATGCTTTAGAGACGGCAAACAAGGGGAAAATTCAGCAGATTGTTTTGACTAGTGCAGGTTCTAGCATCAAATCTAAGACAGGTTGGGATTTGCCTGTTGACAGGTACACTATTTATGCCTACTTGGCTAAGTCTCAAGGAGCAGATGTACTTGTTGAGGAGAAGCATAAGAAAGATGAAGAGAATCCAAATGCAGCTAAAAATACTAGAGGGGGTGAGTTTGTTACTCCACCTACTGCAGGGCCATCTTTAAGACCAGGGCTAGAACGACAAATGGAAGATGCTCAAAAGAAAGAAAAGAGGCAGGAGCCTAGACAAAGAAAGCAGCCAAGATTTAGATTAATGTCCGATATTGAGACATCTATGGACATGAAGAAAATCTTTAATGACAAGATACTTGGCAGTGAGGTGACTTTTACTATTTTTGAGGTTTTGGGCATCTCGAAAAGAGAGTTTCAAGATCAGTTCCAAGAAGTCCTGAAGAGAAAAAGACATACATTGCCTACTACTGATACACAGGGAGTTTTGATTAGGGAGTTGGATGAGGATGAGGATGAGGTTATGGTTGAGAATGCTTCTATTTTTCCACAGACAGAGAAGAGAGTTCAGCCTATGCATTATGTTGAAACTGATGAGCGTATCTTGGTACCGCACAGTCACTTTTCGTGAAGTCATTGGGCTAGGGCAACTATAGAAACAATGGTAAAAATTGGAGAGAAACAGGTGCCTTATGTTGCTTTGGTGGATCATGGTTCAGAGATTAATCTCATAGTTCGTGGAGTTTATGAAAGTAATAGATGGCCTATGGATGCAGAGCATGGGTGGCGTATGAGAGCCGCCAACAACACTGCAAGTGATTTGTATGCTGCCTCTCCTAGTGTCAGGATTTCTATTGGAGATGTAGAGAAGGATTTCCATTTCTTTGTGCAGGATTCATGCTCTTACCCCATAATCCTAGGACAACTATTCATCACAGAGATGCACATGGAGACGAAAGCAATGGATGATGGGTCTGTTTATGCACGGATTCGCACTAAAGATGGTATGAGAGCAGTCCAGTTTATGACTGTGTGTGTAAATCATGCTAGAAACAGGGATACTCTTCAAGATGCGCCTTTGCCCACTGTGAGGGATTCGGGTTTTCATTAGGTACCGCTGTCCCGCGAGACGACGGTGGTACATAGCAGAGGAGATTGGAGTTCTCGCCTCCTGGCAGTAGTGTTTTCTCCTCCAATTTTGTTGGAATTTCAACAAACAGTTCGATGAGTTATCAGAAGATTTCTAAGTTGCCTAGAGATGCCAGGCAGTACATATGCAAGAAGGAGAAGGATTTGAAAAATGCAAGTATTTTAGAGGATGATGAGCATATAGATGGGATGTATGATAGTATGGTTTGTGCAGATACGATGAAAGAGATGGAAAATATGCTAAAAATTGATATGCAGAGTTGTCTCAGTAATGTATCAGTGCAGTCCCTCGACATGTTTCATGAAATTTCAAATTTTGTGTCACTAATAGAGTCAAAGGCTGAGGTGACTCAACAAAAAGTGTTGAGTGCTAAAGAAATTCAGCAAACAGAGTTTTTGGTTGATTATGATCAGCCTACAGAGACACAGAGGGTTGAAAACTTTCAGCCAATAGAGTTTACTGCTGAAATATTTCAGCATCCAGACTTTAGGGATGTTCCTATTATGCAGTCCATAGAGCAAAGGGCTGAGGATATTTCCACCAGAGGGCAGAATTGCTGATTTACAACATGATTTGAGTAATGCAAAGGATCGTAATGAAGCCAGGGTTGACACAAAATACAAGACTGCGGATAAGAAGGTGAAGCCGGTAGCTGGACCACTTCCACCTGACAGTGATCAGCAAATAGAGAGGGCTGCCAAGCAGCCAATTTTGAGGAATCTAGAGCATATAGGCCATAAATTTTTAGCAGAGACTCTTGCTGAATTAAAAATTGGAAATGGTGATTTTTTGCTACCCTCAGAGAAGCAATGCTTTCAGGATATTCTTGAGCGACATGGAAGGGGGTTTGCTTTTTTCTCTCATGAGATTGGATGTGTGAATCCGGATATTTTTGCCCCTATGGTGATCTTTACTATTCCTCATATTCCATGGAACCTTCGACCTATTCCAGTGCCTAGGGCACACCTGCCAAAGCTAGTTGACTTGTTGAATGAGAAAACCAGGATGGGAATCCTAGAGCCATCATCTGCACCGTACTCAAATAGGTGGTTTACGGTTCCAAACAAGAATGGTACTCTCCAATTTATACAAGACATGCAGCCAGTAAACAGAGTTACTATCTAGAATGTTGGTATAGGTCCAGTTGTGGATGAGTTTGCAGAAGCATTTGCTGGACGTGCCATCTATTCTTTAGGTGACTTGTATTCGGGATATGATCAGTTTCAGCTGGCCTTGGAAAGCGGGGACATAACCACTATGAGAACTCCTATTGGGCTTGTCAAGATGTGTACCTTGCCTCAAGGTGCCACTAATTCTGTTGTGCATATGATGAATGCCATGCATAAGGTCCTTCGTGAGTATATACCTCAACTTACCATGCCTTTCTTGGATGATATGCCCATTAAGGGGTGTGCAGAAGAAGAGGAGAATGAGAGTCTAAATGAGCAGGGATGCAAATACTTTGTGGCTGATCATATTTTAACTTGTGAAAAGATTTTGGCCAGGTTAGAAGAAGTGAACTTGACACTATCATGGCAAAAATCTGTTTTTGGAGTAAATGAGGTTGTCATTGTTGGACATATGTGTGGGTATTATGGCAAGAAACCTTCAGCTGAGAAAATGGATGCTATAGGAAAGATTACGGAGTATTGTTCTACCACTTCAGAGGTACGGAGATTCATTGGAGCCTATGTGTTTTACATGATTTGGATACCCCATTTTGCACACATAGCAGATTGTTTATATCAGCTGCTTCGAAAGGGGCAGAATTTTAATTGGGATGAGAGCCACACTAGAGCCATGCGGAAATTGAAGAAGTTATTGTAGATTGCTCCTACTCTCAGGAAAGCGGATTATAATTGCGGAAGGCCTATTGTATTGACAGGTGACACTAGTCCAATTGGCATAGGTTGGGCTGTGGGTCAAGATGATGCAGATGGAAACAAGTATGCTATTTGGTTTGGGGCAAAAGTCCTAAACGAGAGACAGAGGAGGTATCTGCAAATCAAGAGGGAATTACTGGGAATTATTACAGCTCTCAAATGTGATAATGAGTACTTTATTGGAGCTCCAGTTGTGGTAGAGACAGATTGCTTGCCATTGATAGGTATGATTACGAGTTGCTCTACTCCAGATATAGCTATGTTGAGATGGATTGCATACATCAAATCATTAAATACAGAATTTAAACACATAGAAGGGAAAGATAATCCAGTGCCAGATATGTTGTCTAGATCCAGATATGATGATGAGGAGACACTACTTGCAGAAGAGGATGATGCAGAAATTTCAGCCGCTATGGTTGATCATGTTTGCCATGTCTATGATATTGTGGCTTTCATAGAAGAACTCTATGTTGGAGATTGGTTGCAGATTGGCAAGTACCTTAGTACACTAAGCAAAAGAGATGAATGGACAGATGAAGAGTTCAAGAAGATCAAAGAAAAGCCTATGGTTATTTTCTCAAGGACGGATTTCTTTGGAAGCACCCAAATAAAAGAGGTGGATTACCCTTACGGGTTGTCTGCAATAAAGAGACCCAATTACAGGTGATGAGAGAGTTTCATGAGAGTCCTTGGGCTGGTCATAGAGGAGTGTGGGCTACTTATGAGAAAATCAAGGAAAAATATTGGTGGAAAGGCATGTGCAGATATGTTTCTCGCTTCGTAGAGACTTGCAGAGACTGTCAGATGTATTCCGTGGTGCGTCATCGAGATGAGCTTCATCTGACCTATCCGCTATGCATTCATTATAAGTGGGTAGTTGACTTGGTTACTATGCCTATGGGTCTATGGCAGATGAGGTATATTGTTTTGGCTAGAGAGGATCTTACCAATCATGTTGAGGGCAGAACTTTGAGAACGAAGACCACTAGTTCAGTGTGTAAGTTCTTATTGGAAGAAATTTTCTGCAGGTATGGTTGTGTGGGTAAGATCACTGCAGATCGCGATGAATTAGATGCAGATGAAGCCATGGATTTTTTCTCTCAACTAGGAATCAAGTTGGCTCTAACCACAGCATACAATCTAGAGGGAAATGGAAAGAGTGAAAGAGGGCATCCACCGATAGTGAAAGCATTAGCCAAAGCATGCAGAGGACGGATTGGAGAGACTTCTACCATTTGCTTTGTGGGCTGATCGTACGACTCACAGTGTTACCACAGGATATATGCCCGCAAAGTTGATGTATGGTCAGAAACCAGTTATGTCGACTGAGACTTGTGCTTTGACTTGGTTAGTTTTACCTTGGTAGGAGGATTTGACGAGAGAGGAGCTCTTAGCTCTTCGGATCCAGTAGTTGAAGAGAAGACTAGAGGATATTCAGCTAGCTATTGACAGGTTGAAGGTTGCTAGACTAAGAAATAAGGACAGGTTTGATAGCATGCATCACTTGCGGCCTAGAGCAATAGAAGAGGGAGACTGGGTATTAGTCTTTGACAGCCTTAAAAATCAGCATACTGCACTTCGGAAGATGGTGAAAAGATGGTTTGGGCCATACATAGTCAGGCATGTCTTCGATAATGCAACATATGAGCTGACAAAATTGGATGGGACAGTGCTTAGAGTGCCCATTGCAGAAAAAAGAATCAAGATTTTCAAGAAAAGAGATGATGAGGATTATGCATTTGAAGAATTTGCAAGAGAAGAGCAACGAGAAGAAACTCCAATAGAAGAGACAGATGATATGACAGATAAGCTTGCTGATATACCAGAAATAGTCAATGAAGAGATTGATCTATTCGTGGATCTTGACGACAATGATCATGGGTAGTTGGCCCATCTGGAGGATGCGCAGGATCAGAGGGGGTGGATGTCCTACTACTGCGCATCCGAGGTGTGAAATCCACCAAAAAGTTATGTGTGTGACATTTGTTACTTTGTACATACTTAGACATTGTGCTTTGCTCTGCCTAAAAGTTTTGCCTTCAATTGGTTCATGTTCAATTTCACAGAAGAGACAAGTGTTGTTTGGGAGCGAATCTGGTATTTGTTACAAACAATTTAGAAGGAGAATGGGCTCTAGATCTGTAATGAGTATGGTTTTCCCGAGCTTTTCAAGTTGTTTGCTTATGCTGAAGATACAAATGGTATCGACAACAAGAGAACTTGGTGCACAGATCGGATGTTGTATGCTCGCGTAGTGAACGCCGGAAGGTCCCCAAGAACAAAAGAACTCTACTTTTTGCACAAAACTCAAGGTAGAAAGCATGCACAACATGAACAAGAGACCAATTGTGCAATCTCCCCCCATGCCTTGTGTGAGCGCTCCACAAAGCATGTATTTTTATGTATTAATCATCTTCAAGCTCAAATAATAGCCCAAATTACAAAATAGCACCCTTTTGGCTTTTTGAGTTTGCTTTAGCACAAAATAGAAATAAAGCTAATGGGCGGGCGCCCAAAGAGTCAGGCATACCTGATACAATGTCCAAATACAAATATCATAATCTGCGCCCATGCGCATGCAAAATAATAAATAAATATCCAACGCCTTAATAAATAGGCGCGACAAAATATAGATGCCATGCCTAAGGTATGCGCCCATCAAAATATAAGTGATAACTCGAATACACGCTACCCTCCAATGCTTTCCTCCGCCACTGCTACTATCTCTACACATCAACTGAAGCATTCACAATCGTTAGTAAAGTAATACAATTAAACCGACAAAAGTGAATACCTAGCAGTCTTCATCTACATAAATAAATCAACTGGTTAGAAATGAATCCTAACCTTAATTTATCACGAGTGCGCACTCTAAACTCATAAACATTTATTAATTTTATAATTATTTTGCAGAATCACCCGCTATGGAATCACCCATGTATACACTAAATTAATGAAATGCCCGAAAAGGATAGGCGTCCCCATCAACTTCTCGCACAAAGAATCCACTTTGTGTATGAGCCCCGGTCAACAAAGTTTACGGAATCAACCGTAAAACCTCACGAAATCCACCGTAAAATATGCCTCCTGGCATCAGAACTTCTACCTTTCATGCTTTGAGATGGCTTCATACCAACTATGGACAGAGTGGGCAGGTTCAACATAGAGGTTCAATGTCAGTCATGTGGACAACACTCACAGGAGAGCAGATTGCTGAATTCAAAGAGGCGTTTTGTTTGTTCGACAAAGACGAGAATAGAAGCATCACCACAAAAGAATTGGGAACTATGATGCGGTCCCTTGGCCAGAATCCAATGGAGGCAGAGCTACAAGAGATAATCAAAGAGGTTGATGCGGATGGAAACGGACATTGATTCTGAAGAGGAATTAAAGGAAGCCTTCAAGGTTTTTGATAAAGACCAGAATGGCTTTATTTCTACGGCAGAGCTGCACCATGTGATGACGAATCTTGGAGAGAAGTTGACAGATGAGGAAGTGGATGAGATGATTCGTGAGGCAAATGTAGATGATGATGGACAAGTGAATTATGAGGAGTTTGTGAGAATGATGCTTTCCAAATGAGCCACCCTTTTTCTGCATCTGGAGAAATGTTGTGGTGGACATTACCTGCTATGCCAGCAAGCGGTTATTGGTGATTTCTATTTTGAAACCAACACAAAGCCAATTCTGTCTATACTTTAGCAAGACCCTCACATACAAACTTGGTCACTTTAGTTTGATGTATGGTGGCAGCATTCACTCTTGCAATTGACCTCTAATGCTTTAGTAGAGAGCTCCATTTATGTAACGTGGTACGGTCTGGTGCTGGATTGCTAGATTCAGGGCGTTTTTGGAGAAGGTCTTGTGATAGGAATGCTCACTTCTCCTTGCCAAGGCTGCACCCCTGAATAGGCTCTTTTAGCTATTTTGAGGGCTGAGACATACAGAATTGTTGTCCCAGATTGGGTTCAGAATTCTCAAAAGCTACGTGAGGCTATGGATTTGAACATAGATAATAATTACATGTCTGAATCAAAAGACCATATTGTCACAACAGAGTTCAGCTCTTCTAATGTTTAAAAAAAAGGGAGTTGCTAAGCTAGAAAGCTGTTTGTCTCATCAGTCTTCTGAAGAGTTGTTGGAATGTAAACATGAATGTTGTGGAGGTTGCCACTGTAAGCTAATTTGGCTTTCTATTCGTCTTCAGTTATTGGCAGAAATAAAAACAGAGACTTGACATCATTTTCTTATCTTACTTATTCACTGGATTGATATTCTATCTTGGAATTTCTGAAGGACCTCTGTGGTTGCGACTTTGCTTTCAAAAACCCTTCGACAGCATTCAACAAAGGCAATTACCCCAACCGGCACTCCTTAACGTCTCGTTATCGAGTTGTGAGTGAGGCTTGCTCTCGATCACTGCTCACGTAACAACGGGGTGTCTAACCCTAGTCGATGTGTATCCTGCTTATTACAATCCATCCCCACTCGAAAGGTTTTTGCCCTCAAAAGCAAGGAGAAATAGAGGGGAGTGATGGGTGGGCTAAGGAAGGGTTGCAGAGTACTACTCAAAGCTCTTTGACAATGAAGAATAAGTGTGGAGAGACTAGGGACAGCATGCAGTCCTGAAACAGTCTGCTGAAGTAAACTGGTCATAGCTTTTGATAGGCTGCTCCCAATAAGGCGTACTATATGTCAAAATGGAGCTTATGGCGAGTACTTTTAGCCTATGTAGAATGTGCATGCATGTGTGTTAACCCTCAAACGAACGAAGGTGGAAAATTCGGAAGGTAATGTTAACCCTCAAACGAACGAATGTGGAAAATCCGAAAAAGCTAAAGTAGAAGACAAAGACAAAGGCCAAGGCAAAGAGAAACGGAAGACAAAGTCGCACAAGGAGAAGAGTCCTAAATAAGGGAGAAATGCGCACAAGGAAAAGCGCAAGTCAAAACTTTTGTAAAAGAGCACAAGCGCATCATGGTTTAATTCAACGAGTGCCGGGCTCTCACCCATGCAATTTGTAAATGTAGACCGGCTGTGGGAAGGAATCTAGGAAGATAGAAGGACAATGGGAAAAAGGGCCTAGGCTATGGCCGGCCATGTAAAAAAGGGGAAAAGGGGATGACCACCCAAAAGGGATTTAGGGTTTTGTATATAAAGTTGAAAAGTGAATGAGAAGCTCATTCTTGTGTATGGCCAAAAGTAGCTCTCCTCTTCTTCTTATTCTTCTTCTTCTTGTTCTTGCTTGCTTGAGCTTGTGCTTGAGAGAGGGAGTGTGAGAGTGTGAGGGAGTGAGTGTGTGAGGGTGAGGGACCGAGGAGGAGAAGCTCTCCATCTTCTCCTCTCTTCTTCTCTTCTCTTCTCTTCTCTTGTCTTCCTCATGGCAATGGAGCTTGGAGCGTGGAGCTTGAGGATGGAGCTTGCTTGAAGCTTGCACTTGGATCGTGGAGCTACCGGAGTGTGCGGGAGAGGAGGTAACTCGATCGGCATGAAGGTAAGCTCACTATACCCATAGATATGGATGGCGCATCGGCTATGTGAGAGGTAGCCATTAGTGCTCGGCTTGAAACGCTTGAAACAATAAGCGGTCCGTGGGTCTTGGTGGTTGAGTGAAAGCTCCCACATTTTGGTTTCGTTGCCAGGACCAACAAATTCAAGCCTTGAGCGCTTGCGTGCTTCAAATCGAGCATCAAAGTAAGGGGTTTCCCCCGAACCGGTGCTGCTTGAGATAGGTAGGAAGGGAGGGGATTGAAGATGGTATTCGATCTCCTTGGCAAGTAGGTTTTTTGCTTTCTTGAGATTTATGTTGTGGAATGAAGTAGTGTAGGTGATTGCTTTGTGATTTATATGCATTTAGGATAGGAAAAAACAAAGTAAAAGAAGCAAACAGTAGGGTTTTCTGTTGTTGTATAACAGGCTAAAACAGGAAAATAGGGGCACAAATCCTTGGAGTGCCGTTTGATTCAAGCACCACAGTGATTCCAGGCATGTCTGGCATTCCCTTATAGTGTCTTGCACCTATCTGGAAGGCGCTGGCCGATTCGGTGTAGTAGACGTCAGTCTAGAGGCATCGCGTGCAGCTCGCGGGCCATCGACCGCGTAGTCGGACCAGGCCGTCCGAGTCCCAGAATCGGACCAATCCATAATCGGACCACCTAGAATCGGACACTCGTTCGATCGGACCACTCGGACCAACCCATCCGATTTTGCAAATCGGACCACTCGGATACTCGGACCATTCGGATCAACCCGTCCGACTCAGACGCTCGGACTACCGTCCGATCGGACCACTCGGACCAGCCCGTCCGATTTTTGAAATCGGCGAAAAAGTCAGAATCAGACCAGCCAGAATCGGACCACCTTGTCCGATCTGATACCCAGAATCGGATGTGAGCAAAATCGAACCACTGGGCCGATCGGATCAACCCAAAATCAGACGTCCGATTCTGATAATCGGACTCCTGAAAATCGGACATCTAAGAATCGGAAAAAAAATTGTCAAAATCGGACACGTATCTAGAACATAAATTTTGACACATCTAAACCCTGAGATTGACCCCAAAGGCTACATAGAGCTAAAGGCACATCACAGATCCATCACTGGGCTAAAATTTAGAGTAAGTAGTTCAAAATTTGGTTATAAACGGTCCTCCAAATCTCGCATGGTGTTTATCGTAACGGCCCTGTGGGCCGGGGGGACTGCCCCCCCCCCCTCCACACCTCCCCCAAGTAGGTTGGAGAGAAAACGCACGCCGTGACAGGTCCTCCAAATTGGACCCTAGTGTAGTAATGGCTCTACGCGAGCATGGATTCTCACTTGCAAAAGAGCAACCAAAAGCCCATGCCCAAACAGAGAGAAACAGAGACCCTAGAACATCAATGGGCCAATCTAGCCATCAAGGGTAAAAAGGCCACGCCACGAGAACACAAAGACATTGTGTTCATACCATGTCCAGTCAGAGCAAAATGCAACATCAGCAAGCTGCAAATGCCAAGATGACTAGACATGACACTCTTGACGAGAGATGTACCTTGAGCAATACTGCACAAACAACCCAAGACATTGGTGGAGAATCCACGTTTGGTCATGCAAGTGGGGACTCAAGGGCATCTATTAGAAGGCTTAAATTTACAAGCCAGGACCTAGAAGATGAAGACATAGTACCACCTGCTTATCTTAGGGTCAAACTCACCGCGAAAAGAGAGCATACTATTGATGCTCTAATTGATGAAGGAGCATATTTTAATATCTTGACCTATGAATCATGGACTCTACTAGGCCAACTAGAGCTCACACCGACTGATGCAACTCTTAATCTTTACGGGGAACATCCACAAGCACTTCTAGGGAAGTGCAGAATCCTTGTAACTATTGAAACAGAAAGCTTGCCACTCCTGTTCTATGTTCCTCCCAATAGCGAGAATGGTGGAAAGGAAATCCTCCTAGGACGACCCTTCAAAAAGGCTACCAAGTGTGAGGCTGACTACGTAGCTCAGAGGATATACTTGACACTACCGAGTGTGAGGATAGTCACGACCTTTAGCAAGGGTGACCTCATCAAACCTCAAGGGAAAGGCAAGGAAGGTGCTGACATAATAGTCAAGCATACTAACAAGAGCAAGGACTTGTTGGAAAAACTGATACAAGCACAAGTCGAACAACAAGAACCAGTGAGTGAGGCCAGGCTTGAAAAAAGAAGGTCAAGAGACAATGCCAAGGACGAACTTTGGACTTACAAATATTGTAGAAGACCCCAAAGGAAGCCCAAGCCTTATAGACACAGGCATCGATGGAGGGTCAGCACAACGCGGCGATGGATATCCAAAGCGTTGCTACGTGCTCAAGGGTACTACGCAGGTAACCAATGGATTTGGGTACCAAAATTCCCTGCTAAACCACCTCTATCAGCTGAAGGCCAGAGTGCATCAAAAGCAACCAAGCACAGGAGGAAACCTAAGAGAAACTCTAGGTCTCGAGGCAAGAAACTAGACATGATTGTTCGAAGGAAAGAGCCTCAGCCTAGCATGCTAAATAGACAGATGTCATATGTAGCCATTGAGCATGCACAAAAATCGTTAGTGCCTAAAGAGCCTTTGATTTCCCAAGGGGAGAACAAGCATCATAGGCACAACATGTTGAGATATCGAGCTCCCCTCGTGATATGCCAGGGTGACCGTTGTGCATTTATGTCACTGACTTGTTAGTTGCAGATGCGGTTGGTACACCACCCATGAATAATAGCTAGATAACAGCTATCCTTATCTACTCTAGTTCGTGGTTCAGTTAGTATGCCACCTTAGTTAGTTGAGTTTGGTTTGAGACCCATATATAGGGTTCTTCTATTTCTATGTACTAGAGTTCTTTTTGGCTTACACAACTAAGAAGAGGAAAACTGTTTTCAACCTCCACCCTTGTGTGTATTCCCCCATTGTGCAAGCAAGAAAGCTACAAGTGAGACTCCTTCCTTCTCTCCCACAATCTTGATATGGTATCAGAGCCTTGTTCGTGGTAAGGAGCTCAAGAAAGCAAGCCAAGTTCGCGGTGTTCTGGTAAGAGGACCAGTGTTGCTTTCATTTTTCTGTTTTGGGAGCAAGTCTCTACAGGTAGCACAGCGAAAAGTGCAAGAGTGCATTGTCTCAGATTGAGACGCCCTTCGCGGTGTAGCAAGAGGGCAATTTTGAGGCCATTTCGGAGGCGAAAGTTTTATGCTCACACTCAAGAAAAGGCCCTGTTTGATGCTGTGTGACCACTGTTCTACAGGTCGGTGAAAAGTTACCACAGAAATTGCATCGTATGCTTGTGTGCAGAGACATTGGGAGTTACAGAATCATCCTTGTTTCCTGTTTATGCAAAATCGTCACTAGGAAGTGACTGTGTGGTCAAACACCACTTTTGCGAGTTTTGCAGATTTGCCCTTGTGAGGGTGAAGCTGTGTTTTTTGCAGTGACAGAATTTTTTGCAGTGTTCTGTAATGGCGTCTGATTCTCTTTCATAGATTGTGACTGAAAAGCTTCACAAGAGCAACTTTCAAGCATGGAAGTTTAGAATGACGAATTTCCTTATGGGAAAAGGATATTGGAAATTTGTTGCAGGAAATGAAGAAGAACCAGTTCTTCCTGATGTTCCCAATCAACAGCAAATGCAGGCATTTAAAGCATGGCATGAGAGAGCCAGGAAAGTTATGTACTGGCTATCTATCAATATTTCAAACTCTATGATTGTGCATATTCAGGATGCAAGTATGCCAAAGGAGGCATGGGATACTTTGTCAAAAATGTATAGCACAAATACGCAAGCCAGGAAAATGCAACTCAAGCAAGAGTTGCATAATGTGCAAAGAGAAAGTATGAGCATCAATGACTACCACATGAAGGTGAAGAAGATTACAGATGCACTTACTTCCATTGGGTCGCCAGTGGAAGATGATGATTTAGTTTCTGTGACCTTGAATGGTCTAGGAAAGGATTATGCATAGTTTCGAATATCCATTTTAGTTCGTGAAAGATTTCCTGATTTTGAGGAGTTGATTGCTCTTCTAATTTCTGAGGAGCAAAGAAATGGTGGTGCATCTTCTTCAAGAGAAACTTCAAAAGAAACTATCTTCTACTCAAATGCTGGAAGAGGTTATGCTACTACTGTGGTAAAATGGGTCATATGGCTAAAGACTGCTATAAAAAGCAGAATGACATCATGAATGGAAAATTGCAACAAGGAAACTATGCATCTTCTAGTAGACAGGGTGATGACAAGAATGAGCATTTGTTTATGGTGCAGCACATGAACAATTCTATGACAAATGCAGAAGAAAGTAACGAAGTGTGGTATGTTGACTCAGGTGCATCAAACCACATGACAGGTCATGTGTGGATGCAGGATGCAAGAAAAATGAAAAAAGCAGGATTTATGGAGACTGGTGATGATACTGCACATCCTATTGTGCAAATTGGAAAAATTCCTTTGTCTATGCAGGATGGGAAAAAGAAATACCTGTCAGATGTATTTCATGTCCCGAATATCACCAAGAATCTGGTTTCTGTTGGTCAAATGATTGAGCAGGGCTTGCAGGTCAGATTTAATCCTCACGGATGCTTTGTTGAGGATATGAAAAATAAAGGTCGCTTGATAGCAAAAGGAAAGAAGAAGGGCATAATATTTACATTGGATGCAGACATGCCTGAATTGAGTGCAGCAATGTTTGCACATGGGACCGATGTAGTTGCAGATATTGATATCTGGCATAAACGCATTGGTCATGTTAATGTACAGCGACTTAAATCAATGCAGGCCCAAAATATTGTTGCAGGATTGCCTGAATTCAAGGTTGCTAAAATGCATAAGGTATGTGAAGCCTATCAGTTTGGAAAATAGGCAAGGAAACCATTTCCTAGACATGTTCAAGAGAGTAAGAAGCCATTGGAATTAATCCACTCTAATGTGTGGACTACTAAGACTGCATCTCTTGGAGGCTGTCATTATTTTGTCACTTTTATTGATGACTATAGCAGAAAAGCTTGGATATATTTTATGAAAAAGAAAAGTGAAGTTTTTGGGCATTTCAAAACTCTTAAAGCTATGGTTGAAAAAGAAACAAGCCTGTAAATAAAATACCTAAGGTCAGATGGAGGGGGAGAGTACCTCTCAAATGAGTTTGCAAGGTTCCTGCAGGAGCATGGCATAAAGCAACAATATTCATGCAGTCATACCTCACAACAAAATGGAATTGCAGAAAGGAAAAACAGGCATATTGAAGAGGTATCTCGTGCCATGCTCAATGAAAAAGACCCGCCAGATTTTTATTGGGCTGAGGCAGTTGCTACAACAGTCTACATAATGAATAGGACTCCCACTGCAGCAATACATGGGATGATGACAGAGGAGAGGTATACTGGTAGGAAACCAGATATTTCTCATTTGAAAATTTTTGGTTGCATTGCCTATGTTCATGTGCTAGATGAGTTGAGATCCAAGTTGGATCCAAAAGCTGAGAAGTGCATCTTTATTGGTTACTCTTTGCAGCAGAAAGGGTATAGATGCTATAACCCTTCTACTCGTAAGTTTACAGTGAGCAGAGATGTCATTTTTTATGAGATGAGTAGTTGGTATAAACCAGTAAATGTGATTGATAATGTAGATGTACAAAATGGTAATGCTGCACAGAATTCACAGCAGCAGTCACAAGATATTAGTGGACCTGGAGCGTCCTCTAGCAGTGGTTCACATTCTTCGCCATGGACAGGCAGATTGAGATCAGGAGAATCTTCTCAAAGCAATGCAGATAGTGGTATGCAGGTATCACGGAAAGGAAAAGAGAAGGTAGATCAGCCCATGTTTGATGTGAATGCAGGTCACTCTTATGTGGATGGTGAATCCAGTGGCTCAGAACAGAGCATTGATGATGAGTTGGGTATTCCTTCTATTGTTACACCTGGAGTAAGAAAGACCAGGGATGTTTTGAGAGCACCTGAAAGTGAGCCTATTTTGCGTAGGTCTACCAGAGCTAGGTATCCTGTGGATAGGCTGAAATATGATGGATTTACAGCCATTCACTATGCATATATAGTCAAAGTGATACAGGAACCAGAACCCACTTCTTTTGAGCAAGACATGGAAAAAGAAAAATGGGAGAAAGCCATGGATGAAGAAATGGATGCCTTGGAAGCAAATGCTACATGGGAGTTGGTACATTTGCCTAAAGATAAGAATGCAATTGGCTGTGAGTGGGTTTATAAGGTGAAGCACAACGCAGATAGTTCTATGAACAAATACAAGGCAAGATTAGTAGTCAAGGGTATGCACAAACATATGGCATTGACTATGAAGAAACATTCAATTCGGTTGCAAGGATGGCAACCGTAAGAACAGTCATTGCTATGACTGCATCAAAGGGATGGTCTTTGCATCAGATGGATGTAAAGAATGCCTTCTTGCATGGTGATTTGCAAGAAGAGGTCTATACGGAGCAGCCACCAGGTTATGTGCATGTTGTTCATCCTGAGTTTGTTTGCAGGTTGAAGAAAGCCTTGTATGGCTTGAAGCAAGCACCTAGAGCATGGTCTGACAAGATAGGACAGTATCTTGTCACTATTGGCTTTCAGATTTCCAAGGCAGATTTCTCACTTTATGTGTAAAAAATAGAGAAAGGTATTATATTGCTTGTCATTTATGTTAATGACTTGATTATCACAGGTGATAGTGATGAAGATATCCTTCATGTGAAAATGCTATTGCAGCAAAAGTTTGCGATGAAGGATTTGGGAGAGCTGCGTTATTTCTTGGGCATTGAGGTGATTAGATCACCAAGTGGGATATGGCTCTTACAGAGGCAGTATGGATTGGACATGCTGTCCAAATATGGGATGACAGGCTGTAAGTCTATTTCAGTTCCTTTGGAGCAGAATGTGAAGTTGAGCGCAGATGCAAGTGAGCTTCTCGAAGACCCTACTATGTACAGACGCATAGTAGGAAGTTTGATTTATATGACTATTACCAATGCCAGATTTGAGCTATGCTGTTGGATTGGTAAGTCAGTTTATCCAGGCTCCAAGGAAACTACATTTGGATGCGGCTAGACGCATACTCAGATATGTGAAGTCCACATTGCAGTATGGACTATTTTATGAGACCGGGGTTCAGATACAGTTGCATGGATACATTGATGCTGATTGGGTTGGTAGTATTTTTGATAGACGATCTACCAGTGGATATGTGTTCTCTTTTGGGAGTGTTGCAGTCACTTGGAGCAGCAAGAAATAGCCTACAGTTGCCTTGTTGAGCACAGAGGCTGAGTACAGGGGTGCAGCAATGGCTGCATGTGAGGTAGCTTGGTTGCATAAGCTACTTTATGATATGCATCAGCCTACAAATGGGCTAATTGTCATTTATTATGACAACATGAGTAGTATACACTTGGCAAATAACCCAGTCTATCATGCTAGAACAAAGCACATTGAGGTGCATTATCACTATGTGCGGGAGAGGGTTTTACTAGGTCTTATTGATCTAGTTTATGTCAGCACAGAGGATCAGGTAGCTGACATATTCACGAAGGCATTGGGCGCAGAGAAGCTGCGCAAGTTCAGAGACCTGCTTGGTGTGCAGGAATTGGGATTGAGCTCGAGGGGGAGTGTTGAGATATCGAGCTCCACTCGTGATATGCCAGGGTGACCGTTGTGCATTTATGTCACCGACTTGTCAGTTGCAGATGCGGTTGGTACACCGCCCATGAATAATAGCTAGATGACAACTATCCTTATCTACTCTAGTTCGTGGCTCAGTTAGTATGCCACCTTAGTTAGTTGAGTTTGGTTTGAGACCCATATATAGGGTTCTTCTATTTCTATGTACTAGAGTTCTTTTTGGCTTACACAACTAAGAATAGGAAAATTGTTTTCAACCTCCACCCTTGTGTGTATTCCCCCATTGTGCAAGCAAGAAAGCTACAAGTGAGACTCCTTCCTTCTCTCCCACAATCTTGACACAACATTGCTCAAGGCAAGGCTAATCGCTCAACAAAGCAAATGGCACAATCGTCTAATAGCCTCGAGCAAATCATTCAGTCAGTGCCAAGTCCACCTAAGAGTCCTAGATCTCCTACATCCTCTGTTTCCAAAAGGACACAGGAAGCACAATAGTGGTTGTCAAGGGAAAGTGCTCAATTCCAATCTCTATCTCCATCTAAGCTTTCAAATGTCCAAGAGGTGGGACATGACCCCATCTGTAGCTCTCGACCCAAGGATATGCATGAGCAACCTAATGTGACTAGATCAACTCATACTCGATCTACACAGATGAGTGCTCAAAGGCCAACAAAAGACATAACCACTTCTGATCGCCCTAGGGACTTGACACCGCAATCCACCAAGGATAGCCAGCCCACTAAACTAGCTGCTACTACTTCCAATCAGGGATCACAACAGTCACAGCCCTTGGCCGTGACAATGCCCCTTGTGGAACATGTCCTTAGAAGTTTACCTGTGGAGGAGGTGTCACAACCAACTTCCTCGACAACTCCAGTACTTTCAAAGTGCCTAAAGCCTAGGCTGGAGGAGTTACACACAAGGGAGTTGATTGAAGAGCTAGACTCTCCGAAAAGGGAGGCAGTTGTGCTCTCACAACCTAGCGAGGCTATTTAGCAGGCCACAGCCATGTCCCATAAGGACACACTAGAGAAAGAGAATGTTGAGGCCCAACCAAGCACATCAACGGTTGACCTAGTCCAGGGTCTTGAGTCATTGAGAGATGCACCTTCACTGACCAAGAAAAAGAGGAGAAAACATCGAAAATAACAGCAGTTACATGTGGTTGTGGACCCCAAGAACGTTGAGACCAAGAGCACTGGAGAGCTGGGGAATAAAGCATCAAGTCCATCCACCTCAGACACATCCGTGTGCTCTGAAAAATCAAAGTAGTTGTTGCCATCAACAATTGCTTTCAACACTCAATCCACCGATAATAGAACTCACATCGAGCAATCAAGAGTGGATACAACACTGTCACGACGGGATGACGAATTCACACCAGTCACACCCAAGGAGAACCATGACGCAATAACGAAGCCTCAAGAGAAACATGGAAACCCCAAGAGCATGAGCAATCCTAGCGTTGACCAACCTTCTTCATATAGGCCTGAACCCCCAGTTATGCTAAAGCCTAGACAAACTCCTAGAACCTTGCATGAAATGGCAACCGAGCAAGCCCTCGTTGAACATAGAAGTATTGCAAAGTGCTTAGCTGAGTTGGATCCTAAGCTCAAGGTGTTCACACGAGTCTACGTCCTTGCGGACATGGGCACAATCCCCAAGGAGCAGCTTGGAGATTACTTACCCTTTCCTCTATCTTGGGAAGAGCAGGAATATGACATTCAATGAAGTGCTCTGCCGACCGAATCTCATAAACATAGAGCAACTAAAGCGACTGTTAGCAGGCCAGAGTCAATTTGAGCAGCATTGGTGTGAAAACCGCGTTGCAATGGCTGAAATAGGAGCTCAGATCATGACAGTCTTTGAGGAGTGATTGGCCAAATGGCGATCCCAAAGAGACCCAACCTATGTGACACCAACTTCCCTTCGAGTGCTGACTGCCATTCGGGGTACGGACTTAGCTGAAACTAGCCAAAAGAATGCTTTGTTTGATAAGGCTCTCACTGAGGAGGAGTTACATATTGCCAATAGACTCGAACAAGGCTCCATGCTACTCGATGTGGCAAAATATCTATCGGTATTGAGTAAGCTGCCACGAATACTAGATACATGTGCACGCTCCAGTACAATCCCGAGTTCTACAATTGGTTTCTATCCTCGTGAGGTGATAGGGATTCGTATATGTATATGTGTGTGTGTGTGTGTGTGTGTGTGTGTGTGTGTGTGTGTGTGTGTATAAACAATGATTTTTTGTGTCACCCTGTATAAACAATATCAACACACACAAGCAATGATAGTCAAGCGCAAGGAGAAGAGTTGGGTCTGACAAGCTAAGCTTCTCAAGTCCTCCTCTCATCACGCATTTAAAAGCCGTGTGACCATCCCCACCTCCAAGTGAAGGGCACGCAACCCACATTACCGCCATAGGAAGCCTTGACCAACAACTTTGATGGTGTAGACACGGTGTAGTCCCTTTCTATATACCTTCTTTCCTTTTCGGTCTATCCTTCCGAGGAGGAGCCCTGACTAAATCCATGACCGCCAGCTGACGTAACTCGGCGTTAACCAAGATCTGCTAATGGCAAGAGGCTAAATATGCATCACGGGGACCATCCCTCTACAACAACATTGCATGCCCCACCCCTCCCCTTCTCGTCCTATGCGCTTGATAACCTGCACTATAATCCCTTACATATGAATGGTCTTATCATATAATAAATCCTAATCCTTGATTCGCATCTTACAAGTCCCCCCGCGAGGAAAACATGGAGAACCAAGGACGCTCTCTGCAGCCGACGGGAACATGCAGCACACGCCCCTCCACCGGTGCACTACGTGCCCACTCTTAAAAGGTACGCCAAGAAACGCGGCCCCAAGCGACACCGCCCTGGATGAAGGCCGAAGAATCCGCGGGCTAGGGGAGCGGACGCTCAAGGAGGCGCACACAATGTGGCAACACCAGTGGCACAAACCCCCAACGTACGCTCGAGCACCAGATGCTTAAGGGCAGAAAAGGTGGCCCGAGACACGGAAGAATTTAATGAACAGTTTAAAGACGTTTTGGAAACGGTCGCGACCCGGGACTATACCATTCATGTCCTGGCCGACATGTTTCCTGCCCAATCTCACAAGAGCCCCACACTAGCATCGGCCCAGTCGCCTAGCCAACCGGACTCTCCCCACCTAGTACCTATCGACTAAGCCACTATGATGTACAAGAAGCTTGACAAGTCATCATGCCATAACTTTTTGTTCTTGATGAGTAAAGGGGCAAGATCCCCACTTGTACACACTTCCTTCACCTACCGTTAATGTATGCGATCTTAACAAGTAATGAGATAGGCATCATAGCATTCTGAAAAATTATGTCTTAACAGGATTGCATTGGTTCGATGTACTTAACACAAGTGAGCATATACTCTCACGAAGTGACAAGTGGGTGCAGAATGACACAGGTCAATGTCTAGAAGCGTTTAATATCCAAGTCACTACAAGACCACCAACCCCACAAAGAACCATTATGGAGGAAGTGACAGGAATACCAAGAAACAAAAGCCATGACGGAAACACCGCTGGATGAGAACCCAAGGACACCTCTGCACAAAAAGCACGTATTGCAACTAAGCATGGCCAAAGCATAATCATCGATCACCTCCTCCTTCTTGGCCAAACTCTATGTTCGGGCAGGAGCCACGCTCTCAACAAGGGTGAACGTCTCTTCATCTTCCAGGATTCAATTCGCAAGATGCTCTGCCCTTGTCCATGCACAGCTCACTCCAAGTGTTACCTCAATTGTTCGATGTCTCACATGTTACAAAGAGGTTTGCAAAATCTCAAGTGTATATCTTCATCTCAACAATAGTTCCTCTAGCATCAAGGCTGGTGACACAATCATCTCTGTAATATCAATTCTTCATAGCCTTTGAATCCCAACATTTCTCAATCCAAAGGACAGGCTAACAGTCTCAATGTATGGCATTGATTGTATTCACTTTTCCCAAAACAAAAAAAAAGAGAGAAGGAAAGAAAAACAAAAACAAAAATAAAAACGCACACGATCACAACACCACACCTAGGGGTCCTCAAATTAGGTATGCCCAGTGACCTTGGTCAACTGGCTCCATCTCTAATTCCCTAGCCCTTTGTACATCCCCCACAATTGTTCAGGGCACATCAAGGGCACGACATACCGAGGGAGCTCACCTCGCCTATGGTTAGACCTGTCACCCTGAACCACTTGCCATTTCTTTTTGCACTCCATCTCAATGCCATTACAATCAACAGTGGTAAGCAAGGCATGAAAGACTCTGGAAAAGTATACTATACTTTTCAAGCACTACAAGTAGTCACTAACTACCAAGAGCTAGACATCAAGGAGCTCAATTATGCTACATGGCCTTGACAAGACCATAATGATGTCTCAAGCAATCTTAAGTGTACTCCCCGTCTTCATCGACAAAATTTTCCATCAACTTAGCCCCTCGCTTCACTGACCCATTGCTATATAAGGAACCAGGCCGACAGTCTTCTAACTAAGTAATATCTAAGTATGCACAAGCACTCACATAATACATGCACCGAAGTATATACACAATTTGGGTCCTCAAGTGCAGGACAATACTCTCAACTTGCTTAGAGTTTGACCTGTCTCCCAAACTAATTGCACTATGTCTTGTGCACAATAGAGAAGACTAGCACTACCCTTAGGGAGAGACCACATGAGAGGTTTTCAATTGCAGGTGTTGAAGACTCCAACGAAAGTGTCGTTCGCTCTTCATCAACACCCAACTCTGAATGCTTATCCCTTACCATCCGACAAGCCCGCACAGAATCGTCATGTGCAGAATCCCCAACAAACCAATACTTGTGCTGGCCATCAATGCAATCCCCAACACAGAATAGCCCTACCACCAACTCCAACAACCTTCCACCAGCCACCTTGGCCACCAACAGGCCCCTAGCTTCTGCCACACCACCACCAACACTCCTCCATGGAAACCACAGGCGTCCTTGTCACCCATATCTTCGGTGCATGCTACAGCCTGCTACCTACGATGGTGAGTGCCATGGGACTGGCACTCGTCTAGGTGGGGGGTAATGTTAACCCTCAAACTAACGAAGGTGGAAAATCCGGAAGGTAATGTTAACCCTCAAACGAACGAAGGTGGAAAATCTGGAAAAGCTAAAGTAGAAGACAAAGACAAAGGCCAAGGCAAAGAGAAACGGAAGACAAAGACGCACAAGGAGAAGAGTCCTAAATAAGGGAGAAAGGCGCACAAGGAAAAGCGCAAGTCAAAACTTTTGTAAAAGAGCGCAAGCGCATCATGGTTTAATTCAAGGAGCGTCAGGCTCTCACCCGTGCAATTTGTAAATGTAAACGGGCGGTGGGAAGGAATCTAAGAAGATAGAAGGACAATGGGAAAAAGGGCCTAGTCTATGGCCCTAGTCTATGGTGGCCGGCCATGTAAAAAAAGGGAAAAGGGGATGACCGCCCAAAAGGGATTTAGGGTTTTGTATATAAAGTTGAAAAGTGAATGAGAAGCTCATTCTTGTGTGTGGCCAAAAGTAGCTCTCATCTTCTTCTTCTTCTTCTTCTTGCATGCTTGAGCTTGTGCTTGAGTGAGGGAGTATGAGAGTGTGAGGGAGTGAGTGTGTGAGGGTGAGGGACCGAGGAGGAGAAGCTCTCCATCTTCTCCTCTCTTCTTCTCTTCTCTTCTCTTCTCTTGTCTTGCTCGCGGCAATGGAGCTTGGAGCGTGGAGCTTGAGGATGGAGCTTGCTTGAAGCTTGCACTTGGATCGTGGAGCTACCGGAGTGTGTGGGAGAGGAGGTAACTCGATTGGCATGAAGGTAAGCTCAATACACCCGTAGATATGGATGGCGCGTCGGCTATGTGAGAGGTAGCCATTAGTGCTCGGCTTGGAACGCTTGAAACAATAAGCGGTCCGTGGGTCTTGGCGGTTGAGTGAAAGCTCCCACAATGTGATTTGAGTAAGTACAAAACTGTTCTAAAACAGTGTGCATTCTGCGGGCAAAAAGTGGGCAATTTGGGGCATGACTAGCTAGTCTTCCAGCCGTTGGAGTTCACGGAGGTAGGAAAATTCATTGAGGATGGTTGCTGGGTGCCAAGAGGCTTCTTCCAAGGGTAGGACTTGCCATTTGATGAGGTATTCTTTGATGGATCGGGATCGTAAGTGCTTATCTCATTGCCCAATGATTGCTTCATGAACATATTGAGTGATGCCCTCTTCATCTATGGGGGGAAGTTCTTCCACATAGTCCACTGAGGAGCCTACAAAGGGTTTCAGCTGACTGACATGAAACACATTGTGGATTTTGGTGGTAGGGGGAGTTTTAAGCAGTAGGCCAAGTCGCCAACTCTCTTCAGGATGCGGTATGGGCCATAGAAGCAATGGGCTAGCTTGTTACTGCTGCCCTCTTTGAGAGTGGAGTCACCAAAAGTGCCCATTTTTCTTTCAGCGTGGAAGGCGGGGTAAGTGGGTACTTTGGGGTTGTTATTAGGCATAGAAGAGCCTCGAAAACCACCTCCATATGGGGCTGATCGTGAAGGGATGCAGGGAGGTCCAACACCTTGCTGAAAATGCTCATTCTTACGGTACTTTCTTGCATATCTCTTAGCCAGTTTGATTGCATCAAATAGTGTAGTGGGTTTTTGGGCCATGACATCAGTCGATAGACTCGGTTCCAACCCATAGATGTACTTGTGCAATTTAGCATCGTCACTAATGCTTTCCACATGCATGGTCAAGTTCATGAACTGATTGGTGTAGTCACGTACAGTGAGGTTACGTTGGTCAAGAGTGTATCATCGTCTTGCCAACCATTCTTTTTCCACAGGGACACAAAAACTTGGACCATATGCATTTTGAAATCTTCCCAATCAATGAACTGTTGATTCTCCCGATTGATATAGCACCACCAAGTGTGGGCAAAACCTTCCAAATGGAGAGAAGCAAAAAGTATTTTATGATCATCAGTGCGGGGGTAGATATTGAAGTAGGACTCCAACTTGGACGTCCATTCTTCGAGGTCAGATGGTGAAGGGGATTGCCCATTGTACTTTGTGATAATGATCTTGTCACATAGATCATAGGGGCCATGTTGCCCATGAAATCCTTGCTGTCCATGCATCCCGTGGTGGCAATACATGCCCTGCTGTCCATACATCCCTTGTGGTGCATTTAGCCCATGTTGTCCATTATAGCCATGCTGTCCATGATTGCTAGGCTGGCCATTTGTACAATATTGTCCTTGATGGGGCTGATTCATATGTGGTGCATTGGGGCTCCTAGGTAGAGCGGGTGAAATTCGACCCAATGTGGGAGAAGGCCTCAAGTGAATGTTGCCGGCATGGTGGACGGGGGAATTCAATAGAGGCTCATCATGCGTGTGAGAGGGTTCCCCGATCTCATAAGTAGAAGGGGAAATTCCATGAGCACCAAGTATACCCTGTGGGCCTTGAGATGGTTCCTGATGTGGAGGGCACCTAGACTCATGTCTAGAGTCATTGGTCTTCTCTTGGGATGAAGTGGTCGCTAACTGAGCAACAAGGGTAGTGAGTTGTTCCAAGGTCTATTGGGTCTTTGAGTTTGAGATAGCCATGTGCTCAATCACTTCATCAAACTTGGACATCATCTGGCAGTGGTTGGTGACCATATCATTGTGGTGTTCCATATGACGGAGCTCATGTTGGCAGAGGGTGTGATTAAGAAGGGCATACGGGTCCATTTCAGGCATTTTCTCTTGTATGTCACCATGGTAATCTTGCGCTAAGCTTGGTTCCTCATTCATGGAGGTCCGGGAGTCTCTAATCTCCCTCTGGAGTTCCACTTGGGCCTTGCTTTTGCCTTTCTGGCCAGCCATTTGGGTGTAGTCCATAGGACCTGCTGTCAGTAAAAGGGGCGTAACTCTTTGTAGGAAACTCTAAACAGTGAGGTTTTGGGCTCCAATCGGAGGGGACGACGGCCTCTTTCGAGATGAGCTATTAACCTTTATGACAAAAAATGATCAGAATTTTCTGTAAGGGGTTTACAGTGCTGTCCTGGAGAGGTTTGTATCCTGTCCACAGTGATCCTAGTGCACAAAAATTGGCATGACTTTCACACCGTAGCTCTGATTGGGCAGATTTTTGATTCAAACCGGAGAGAGAAAAGCCCTCTTAGAAATGAGCTATTGGGTTTACCCCCAAATTCAAGACAGAATTTTTTGCAATGGGATCTTTGTGACAGTCCTGCAGGACTGTGACCAAAAACATTGCTTGTCCCTTAGTACCAATGTCTTACATGGATAGAGCATAGTTCGAGGGGCCTGATCTACCACATCAATAGCATCTTGAGCATACTGAGCATAATCCTGAGCATCATTGCATACCCATCAACTCTACCATTTATGCATAAGTGCATTCACTGTCATACATCTCCATTGATTGCATGTACTTCAAGTGGCATACATGGGTGCCATTAGCATTGTGGGGTATCCAAGAGGGATCATTGGGGCAGGGAAGTGGGGCTTATGCAAGTACCTGCACCTGCAAACAAGTATTGGGCTCCGGATCACCGGGAGGTGGGCAAAGTTTCCCCCGAGCCAGGTTGTGCACCCCTTCAAGGTCTTAAGTGGTAAGGGAGGGTCACCTCTCTTTTGTCTTACCACCTTGCTTGGCATCGGCCTTTTTCCTAAGCCAGAGTATACATGGCAGACATATTTAATTAGCAATCAGCATGAGATGCATTGGAAAGAAGACATTGAGCCTTTTCATGAGATGCAAGGAATGATGAAGGTTGGGGTAGGGGTTATCTTAGCAGTCCAATGGCTCACTGGCTGCTACTTACCCATTTTACAATGGCTAATATTCATCCAAGTTCATAAGACAAGGTAGGGGTTAATATCAACCATTACAATGAAATTCGGGAAGAGGTATGATGCTTGTATGCAATCTTGAATCTCTCCAACAATGGATTAAGCTTAGCAAGTGGCTAAATTGAGAGATTAAGATCAGAATGGCATACCTCTTTAATGCTTGTGACAACCATCGAAGCCCGAATCATCATGATGCTGCTTGCTCCATTGATCAAGTCCAGTTGTTGGTTGGGCATCTGTGGAAGAGTGCTTCAGCATTTGAGTGCTCTTGCTGATGAAGAAGGCTCCCAAGCTTTTCCCCGAGCTTGAGCTTCAAGAATGGGAAGCTTCAAGTGAAGCTTTCATGGCTGCCCACAAAGCTCCCATGCATGCTGAGCTCAATGGCTTCTTCTGGGCAAGAGGAATCCTTCACGGGCTGAAGGGGTTGTCGGGTTGAGTTCTCCAAGTCAGAGAAAGCTTCAATTAGGAGAATCCATGGCTGCCCCAAACTGTTTCAAATAGTCCCAGCTGCTGTCCACCATGGGAGTTGATTCCCGGGAGCAAAAGTGCCAAAGGGGGAAGGCCAATGTTGTGGAGCAGTGCCTTGGAGTGGTAGGGAGGGGAGGGCAGCAAGAGGAGGAGTGGCAAGAGGGCTGGGGAGGAGTAGGACAACCAGTGCAAAAGCACCAAAAATTACAGGGCTGTCGTGTAGGCCTCCTAGGCAGCAAATCCCCCCAATCCACCCCTTGATCAAGAGCTTGGGAGGTCACGAAAGAAGTCCCAGGGCTGGTTGATGTCAGGGAGCACTCTTAGGTCAGATTTCTTGGGGTTTCTTTAGGCTGGCATCTATGGTAGCTTGTAGGAGAAGAGAGAGAAAGAGAGCTGAGGCAAAAAATGACTGAGGTTTTGCCCTCTTCCAACTCCTGGGACTTTAAACTTGGCCTGAACCCTTAAAATTTGCATGAAAAGAAGTGATGACCTATTATTTTAACCGTTTTACCTCCAGATATGTCTAAGTCTCCAGCCATAGCTCCTGCTTGCTCCAAAAAGCTGAAGTTAAATGTAGTCCTTCTTGCTGTACATGTACTTGTAAGCTGAGTAACGAGGGTTTTTGGGATTTGAAAAAGAAGGGGAAAGAGGAAAAGGACCAAAGCTAGAAGCTTTGATACCACTTGTAATGAAAGAAGCTGAGAGGAGAGAGAAAGAGAGCTAAGGAGAGAGAAAGAGAACAAGAACAAGAAGGAAGAAGACTAGAAGAGGAGAGAGAAAGAGAGAAAAGAGGAGAGAAGGGAGAAGGAAGCCATGGAAGCTGGAGATGAAGATGAAGAGTGTAATCTTGATAATAACTAATTGCCCTAATCTGGGGATCTTACACCTTAAATACCCTGGTCAGTGTGACGGGGTGTCTAAACCCTAGTCGATGTATATCCCGCTTGTTACATTGCAAGGATTGCATGGTATATACAAGTAAGAGTGCAAGATTAAAACCTCATCAAAACTTGCACAAGTATAACTTAAAGTCTTCAGTATAAAGTTTAAACCCCCATCTTTGTACAAAACCATTTACATATTTTGTTATGGCTAACCAAATGCAAGAGATATATATCTTCATGTTTGCATTTTACTATTTTTTTGATCGAGCAGAGGTTTGCAAATTTGATTGTTTGCAACCTAAGATTAGCAAACCTTTAAAAATTATGTTATAAACCTTAGGTTTAAGGTCCCATTAACAATAAAGTGGGACCAATACATGAAGATTGAGGAGATAAGCTTGAGAACAAAGAGATAGTGGTCAAACTATTTTTCTCTCCTTTTTTTCTTCTTCACACAATATGGTTGTAGATCTTTTACAACTTAAGTCTAACTATGAATATAGTTGGAAGCAAAAGGCTTGTGTCATAACCATGCCAACTATATAGTAGGTGTAATCAACTAGTGTCCATATAAGTGCCACTAACACATATCCACCATGATGCCCAACACTTCTACAATGGATAAGTGCAAAACTATCAATCTAGTTGGTCCTCTATATCTCCTCTTCATATACAAAATCCTCAATAGTAGAGTAGAGAATAATAAAGATAATGCATATAACCAGACTTAGAATCTCACTTCATACATCGATTTGTACTTTCCCAACTTCTAGAATTCTCCAAATTTATTGATTTAATAATAGAAGCAATTCTCATCATCATTTTGATATTATTTTCCCTCAGATATATGCCTTGACCAAATTGCAACTTATGTAAAAAGTGGTTGAGACTCGAAGCTTTGATCATGGCTTTGATTGCCAAGATGACAATATAGGGGTTACCTCACTTCCTTGCAATACAAGGGATGAGGGGTATACTAACAATTATTTCCAATGAGTTTCCGATGCGTGTCCAAAAAAATTAATGGCACAACAATATAAGTGATGGTATAATTGTCAATATAAGCCATTCCAATATCTACATCACAAATAACTCAAGAAACTACTCATGCTCTTTTTTATGCCAATTCCAATAACATTTAAACTTTTTTTAATGCTAACATTGATGTATATACTAATGTCATTGAAAAAACCTAAGCTAAGAGTTTTTCTTCGTCCCTATCTCAGCATCGTCTATAACAGCTTACAAGTTGCATGCAAAACCTTACTGCCTTATTTTCCTTCTTCTTCCGTTTTTGAGATAGAGAAAAAAGTGCAGAGAGAGAGAGAGAAGAGCACAGAGAGAGAAAGAGAGAAGTAGCAACGATTGAAAGAGAAAAAAGTAGGGCGAGAGGAGAGAGAAAATAGTAGAAAGAGAGTAGAGTAGAGAGTAGAGGGTAGAGAGTAGAGAGTAGAGAGTAGAGAGTAGAGAGTAGAGAGTAGAGAGTAGAGAGTAGAGAGTAGAGAGTAGAGAGTAGAGAGTAGAGAGAAAAGTGTAGAGAGAGGAGAGAGACTAAACAATTGAGAGAAGTTAGAGAGGAGAGAGAAAAGAGTACAAGATAAGGGAGGAGGGAGAGAGAGAGAGAGATGGGGTAAAAGAGAGAGTAGAGAGTAGAGAGAAGAGAAAATCGGGATAGAGAGAGAAAGAGTGAAAGAAGATAGATAGGAGGATAGAGGGAGAAGAGAGCAAGGAAAGGAGAGAGTAGTGGGTAGACAAAGAAGAGAGAAGAGGAGGATAGAGAGAGCAGAGAGTAGGGATAGGAGAGTGTAGAAGGTAGAAAAAGAACAGAGAAGAGAGTGAGGAAAGAGGAGAGGGTAGAGAGAAAGGGGAGAGAGAAAAGAGAGTAGATAGTTTAGGATTTAGATTAGACAAGAGTAGAGGGTAGAGAGAATAGAAAAAAGTAGTGGAGAGAGACGGAGAGAAAAAAGTAGAAAAGAGAGTAGATTGAAGAAAGACAACAGTAGAATAGTTTCCAAAAATTACAATTTATAACTAACAATGCATAGTTATTGGCTTCTGAATAAGAAAGTATAATAAGGAGATGTATGCAAGTTTTGTTGGCTTCGGAAAGGTAACTTCTTATATTATTTTTTATGTGTTCTCTTTTTTGTCCTTATGAAGGAATGGAAAATGGTGGGGAGCCCCATGGTGATTGCCTTTAAAGGTCAACACATGTTGAATTCTTCTAGGGCTTGATGTGAACAAGTTTATGGATAGAAGATTTACAAATCTGAATTATTTCTATTTGACAGTGAATTGAATGTGTATCAATTAGGGCAAAGCTTTAAGATTGTTGGACAATTTGGAATGTTCATATGCAACAACCCTTGTATATATCTTCCTTCAATATTAAGTTTTCATTCTCATGACACTTTGATATGGTATTAAAGCAACATTCAAGGGTTGATCAATCAAGATTTGAAGAGGAGATTTCAGCATGACATTAATGCTGCGTTTTCAACATTCCAAGGTGAGCCAGAGGGCTACCTATCACTATAAGAATGAAGTAAGCAAAGATATTGTTGAAAGTTATTAATATAACATAAGCTCTTATAGCTAACCCTATTCATGCATGACTTTCCAAAAACTAGAAAAAGGTGTCCCTAGTAGTGAGGCCACATACAAGATTGGTAGCACCAGCCAAACACCATCCACAAAGTCACATCATCGTATATTGTTACTGTAGCATTGGACCATGACCTTTATCTCTGTCCATTCTTGTATGCCTTGTCAAACCATGGCTTTGACATGACATTTACTATTATCATATCTAGTACACCTTAACCTTGGTTTTCTTTAATTATAGACTTAGATATATGTAAAAGGATTTTATATTTCATGTGATTGACTAGTTTTGTGTTGTAACAAACACGACCTATAGTTGAGAGGTAGCATTCTTGATTCTTCATCATGCTTGTGTAAGAGATGAGGGTATTTTGTGAGATATTGATGACATAATGATCATGGATATTTGCATTTTAGTTTACTGTGTTGATTTTGTGTTCGTTCTCTACTCTTTATCATTATTTCCATTGACTACTTTTTTATTTGCATGATGCTACAATGGTGGTTATGTCTTATCCCTATAGTTGTTGATCCAGGTCTACACTCTACTGTAATACCTGCAATAGCAATGCAGTCCTTTCTTATACTCTATGTTAGGATTAAATCTATAACACTTTGGCAATCCTATCTAAAATGCCCTATACCCCTAGTTCAAATTTCAAGCAAAAATGAGACTACAGAAATGTAGAATTTTGCAAATTAGGAAGTGGTGGCACACTCTATTCATCAAGATGATATAGGTTAAGGGGCTAGTTTTACCTTTTTGTTTATATGCCAAATAATTATCCTCACCCATCAATGTTATTTTGATAACAATAAAATCTAGACTAGAGTTGAGAGAATATTGGTAAGACAACAACAATACAAGTCACTATAGAATGAAGGAGAAGAAGTAGAAGAATTTGCAACCTTGGATGCAAAAAGGTATACAAATTACACATAGGATCACCAACATGTGGGTACCTCTTGAGGAGTACCCTCCATATATAAACTACATAGAGGATTATCATTATGTAGCATTGTGACCAACAATGTGATGATATTGTTCCTGATTGGAGTGACAACCCACCAAGATTGACACCTTTAGAGCATGTGACTAGTTGACTTCAAAGTCAGCCCATAAATGGCAATCATTATTGAGTGATCAACATACTCTATTTGTTATTGTAATATTCATTTTGATACAAGTGATGTAGACACTCGAGTTTGGCTTATACAAATCTGTCTTCTCCATTATGCCCAATTAGCTTCAAGAGCCAATGGTCCAATAATCCTTATGTAGCAGCCCAAATGGATATCATAAGAAAGACATGAAAGGTTGGGGGTAAACTTGAATTCACTTCTTTGTTAGTTGGTGATATTTTCAATCTTGTATTCAATGATGATGCAAAACATTAGCCTTCTAGAAGAGTATGCACTTAACTCAAAATAAAGCATGTGATTAAGTTTTGAATATTTATGTATAACATGTCCTTGGCTATGAATAGCCTTAATTGTTTATAAACAACCTAGATGTTTATGGACATCCCTCTATGCTTCTATTGCTCAAGAATAGCCATGTTCTTGCAATGAACATCCCTACTCTTGTTCAACATGTATTATCTTGTTTTACCCTATACTTGATCAAGAACAACTCTCTAGATTAGCCCAATATATCCTTCTTTTGTTTTAGGATAGTAGTAAAATATTCTTATTCGAGAAAAACACCTGTAGTTCTCTTAATTCAAGATAGCATCAATGCCTAAATGATAGCCATACTCAAGAGCTGTATGATCATCAATGCTAGGAACTCAATAGTACAATAAACTCCAAGATACCTATGATAGTGTAGCGAGGTTAACACCCTTTGAACTGGATGAATCATCCAAATACGTTTGGTCATAGAATTTTTGTGTTCTATTCTCAAAGCCATATGACACCACATTAGAATTGGATCTCTCATATGTCTACTCCCTCTCTCCACTATTATTATACTTTCTCTCTCTTCTATCTACTCCCTTCTCTTCTCTACTTTCTACTTTTCTCTCTCCTCTCTCTACTCTCTCTTTTATCTCCTTACTCTACTCTCTTCACTCCCTTTAGCTAGTCTTTATTTTCTTTCCTTACTCTCTCCTCTCTCTACTTTCTCTTTTTTCTCTCTACTCTCTCCTCTCTATAGTTTTTCTCTCTCTCCCTACTCTCTACGTCTCTCTACTCTCTACTCTCCCCTCTCCCTAATTTGTACTCTCTCCTTGCTCTCTCTCTACTACTTACTCTAGCTATCCTTTCTTTTTGTTGTTTGCTCTCTCCTCTCTATCCTCTCTCTTTCATCTCCTCTCTCTACTCTCATCTCTCTCTACATTCTCTCCCCTCTCTACTACTTTCTCTCTCTTTTCTCTACTCCCTCTAGCTACCCCCTCTTTTCTCTCTCTACTCTCTACTGTCTACTCTCCCATGTCTCCTCCCTCTAGCTATCCTCTCTTTTCTCTCTCTACTTTCTCTACTCTCTTCTCTCCATTCTACTTTGTTCTCTCCACTCTACTCTCTCCACTCCCTTTAGCTACCTCTCTTTTTTCTCTCTACTTTCTACTATCTCCTCTCTCTCCTTTCTCTTTTCTCTCTCTTCTCTTCCCTCTCTAATTTCTCTCTTTTCCCACTACTTTCTCTATCCTACTCTCTCCTCTCTTCATATTATCTCCTCTTCTCCCTACTCTCTCCTTTCCCTACTCCCTACTCTCTCCTCTCTTCATATTATCTCCTCTTCTCCCTACTCTCTCCTTTCCCTACTCCCTACTCCCTCCTCTCACTCATTTCTCTCTCTCCTTGCTCTCCTCTCTCTACTCCCTTTCTCTCTAATATTTACTATAGCCACCCTCTCTTTTTTCTCTCCACTCTCCTCTCTCTACTATGTGCTCTAGCTACTCTCTTTTCTCTCTCTACTCTTTCCTCTTTCTACTTTATCTCTCCTCTCTCCATGCTTTCCTCTTTCTACTTTCTCTCTCCTCTCTCCACTCCTCTCTCTCGTGTCCTCTCTAGTCTCTCCTCTCTCTACTTTCCCTATCCTCTCTACTCTCTCTCTCTCTCTCTCTCTCTCTCTCATCTTAAATAATGTACTTTAATTAAACAAAATGGTAAATTATTTAATTTAATCGATCAATAAACATTAATTTCATATTGAACAAACAATCTAAATGATATTTAAATCGAACTAATAATTTGAAAATAGTGAATCTACATACTTGGATACTCTCGGGCAACACTAATGCTCCAATGAAGCACTCTTCTAGCTATCTCACCAATCGCACTGTATGCCTATGTTTAAAAAAATTTACATGTCACAACAAGTAATGTCTCTCTAAATATTCTCTCTCTCTTTTTGTCTGCTTTGATTTCTCTCTCTCTCTCTCTCTCTCTCTCCTCTCCCTTTTCCTCTTCCTCTTGTTGATGACTAATAATTTACAAATAGTGAATATACATACCTAGATACATTGGATGACTAATGCTCCAACAAAGCAGTCTTCTAGCTATCCCACCAATCACACTTTATGCCTATATTTAAAAAATCATATAGCATTGCAATACAATATATATTTAAAAAATCATATATCATTGCAATACAATATCTTTCTAAAAACACACACACACACACACACTCTGTGTGTGTGTGTGTGTGTGTGTGTGTGTGTGTGTGTGTGTTGCTTTGATCTCTTTCTCTCTTGTCTTGACCTCATCTCCTCTCTCTTCTCTCCTTCTCTTACCCTCCATGTCTTTCTCTTTTCTCACTCTCCCTCTCTTTCTCTTCTCTACCTCTTTCTCTCTCCCTCAATGAAAACAAGAACTCTAAGAAAACACCTACACCTTCACTAGTTTAATGCTACATTCCATTTTAATTATCAAAGCTTTAGAAAACACATACACCATCACTAGCTTAAACCTACATTCCATTTTTATACTCAAAGCTTTAGAAGACAAAGAAAAAATGTATGACAAAAGTGAGAAAAAAAGGAATGATAGGGTTTGGAGAGTGCTTACCTAGAGACTTAAAGAATGATGATGCTTGCTCCACCCACTCCATAGCTCCTAAATCAATAACAAGGATGATGAAAAAGAAGAAGCAAAAGAAGAAGAGGAATCAGTCATAGGCTTTCGTGGCATTTTTAAATTCAAAGTGTTGCTTGAGTGATGAAATTTGTTTTAGCGAATGCAATTACTAAGGGTTGCTTATGGGAAACATGTGACACAATTTTTGTAAGCATCACTTATGGAACACAATTGCCAAGTGTCGCTTATGTGATGCATATGTTGCTTATGGGACATAATTGATAAAGTGTTGCATAATTAGTGCTTTTCAATTTGCACATGTCCCAACCAACATCACTTGGCATGTTGTTTAAACGCCACCAACTTTTCACATTTTTCTAATGCAAAACTTAGTCACATATGTGATGTTTGTAGCATTATATCGCATATGCCATGTTGACCGATTTTAACCTTTCCCCTATTGCAACAAATGCCCCCAATTTCTTATAATAGTGATAATAATATTTTTTAGCACACAAAAGGCCTCAGAAAGCAACCCATAAATATAAAGCATCACTTATGGGATGCAATTGCAAAGGGTTGCTTATGGGATGCATGTGATGCAATTTTTGTAAGCATCACTTATGGGACACAACTGCTAAGTGTTGCATATGTGATGCATATGTTGCTTATGGGACATAATTGATAAAGCGTTGCATAAGCAATGCTTTTCAGTTTGCACACATCCCTATCAACAATAACTTGGCGTGTTTTTTAAGCATCACCAACTTTTTGCATGTTTGTAACACAAAACCTAGTCACATATGCAATGTTTGTAGCATTATATCACATATGCCATGTTGGTCGATTTTAACCTGCCCCTAGTCACAAACACCCCTAATTTCTTGTAGTGATAATAATATTTTTAAGTATAGAATAGGCCTCAAAGAGCAACCCATAAATATAAAGCAAGAACATCATGCATGCCTCTTGTTAAGCCTTGTTCTTCTATGCATAATAGAAGTACACAAAGATAGATTTAGGACAACAATAGGCCTACTAGAATTCAACTTGCATTCCTTATTCTCAGCCTTCACAGATTAGTCCTAATCATGTTCAAAGTAGCCTTAAAGTATTCTCTCATATCTAACCAAAATAAACTCTCAAAAACCCTTTATTATATAGCAAAAAGCATATATTTATACTCCTTGTTGTGTCTTCAAAAGTAGGATAGCCGGGAGTAGCCCATATCAGGCACAAGTTGTGCTAATTTTCAACCCTCTATACGACAATTCAATGCTACTAGTAGACTTTGAAAAGGTCCTACTTTACTTTTTTACTTAATCCTCTCCCAACCCTCATGTAATGTAGTTCACACTTGGCCCTTAATTGCATGTAGACAAACTCACACAATGTTCTTCAGTCTTTATCCTGTTTTCCGTAGCGTGTAAGATGGGCATGTAGACAAACTCACATAATGTCCTTCAGTTTCTATCCTCTTTTCCACAACAGCATATAAGATAGGCATGTAATGTACCTCCTATCAGGTCAATGCGATCAAGTCATATTCATATTTTAATGTGTCCTCAAAGCCACACAACATCCACCCCCTCTAAACCTACACATCTGTCGGAGTGTGTTGTCTCTTTTAGACTTCAACATATTCAAGCTCCTCATCTTCATTGCCTTCATCTTCTAGGTTGTTATGATCATGCTCCTGGTCTTGCTCTTCTTCTTCATAGGAAATACTTTCATTTCTTCTCTTGAATAGCTCGATCCTCTTTCTAGATATAGGAATGATTAGCTCTATACTATCTAGCTCGTATAGAGAGTAAGTATCCTTGTCATGTACATGACTTACAATGTATGGGCCACAAACCATCTTTTTGCAAACTTCCTAAGAGTGTTATGTTTGTTGTCAATACTACTCTCATAGACTAGCACTCAATCTCCTTCTTCCATTGGCTTAGGACAAATCCTATGCTTCTTGTCAAACCTATCCTTGTTCTTCAATCCAACTTCTCTCAAGTGCATCACTACAAGCTTAATATCTTAGGTCTTCTTTCTAAGTGTTGAACATGTAGAGCAAGAAGTTCTTCCCTACTCATATCTTCCTCCTAGGTTAATAAGTCAACTATCCACTTATAGTCTCTCTCTCTCTCTCTCTCTCTCTCTCTCTCTAACAACACATCAGTAGTTCTCTCTTCTTAACTGCTTTGAGAGAGAGAGAGAGAGAGAGAGAGAGAGAGAGAGAGAGAGAGAGAGAGAGAGAGAGCATAGGCAAAAGAGGCAATCATTTTCACGGCCAACAAATAATGCGAAGCGACTGGCAAGTTTGTTCTTTTTCACAATGCTACTTTGTAGAAACTTCAAGCAATAAGCTGCCATTAAGCAACCTAGCATTCATGGTTAGAAAAGACGAGGAAAGAAAAATACAGTGAATGGGGAAGAAGTGAGGAAAGTGAAGCTACCATGCAACTTCATGTCCCTCATAATGCCAGTTCACGGCAGCTTTGCAGGCCTAACATAGTCTTCAAAATGCTTTATAGGGTGTTGAACATGCACAAATAAAGCACATATTCTTAGAACAATAATTAGTTGTCCAATATAGCCTTGACAATCAATAATCAAATGTGGTGATTGGAGTTGTTGAGATGGATGTTTAGGAATGAAAGGAGCATAGAGTCTTTAAGAAGTTTGAGAGTTCTTGTTGTTATCTAGTCCATTGCCTTCTCAATATTCTAGTTTGTAGAAAAGGAGGACAATTTGAAAGGCAATCGAATATATGCTTGGTGGAGATACCTTGTTATTTCAAAGGAGGGACCTTGTGCTTAGAGGAGCTTATAAAGAAGGATGGATTCCACAAGTGGTGGAGTCTTGCCATGAAAATTCATGTGGAGGACACTTTGCCCATGATTTGACCGCTCAAAATGTTTGTCTTTTAGTAGGATATACTTGGCCATCTATGCGTGTTGGTATTCAAAAATGCTGTACAAGTTGCCAGTCTTGCCAACATATAAGATACAAGAATTTGGTACTAGAGAAGCAGTAACCAATAGTGAGCTTTGGGCCATTTGAAAATCGCGGCATTCATGTGCTAGTCCATACCTCGCATTTAGGAATGGCTTAGTGGAAGCTAATGGGACAACGTATTCATGCCAAAGAAATTGGGCAATTCACCTACAATTACATGTTGTATGCACTTTTGCATGCCGATAGGGAGAGTTCGAGAGCAGGGACGGGCAAGTGTTGTGCATTGGAATGGCTCTGATAGCCTAGGCTAGAACTTAGAAGATAGACTTTCCGAAGAATACGAGAGGGGGCACTTTTGGTAACGTCTCCGTATGTGGTGGGTGAATGTATCGGACAAAGTCCGACTCCCAGGCAAAGAGCCCGGGTCTCATGCAGAGGAGTAGACGCAAGGTCCTCCATGTTCTGTGTCTGTGTGTGTGTCGATTGCCCATGTAGGTAGTAGAGATCCGTAACATGACGCTCCCTCGGTTTCGTCCCCATCTTCTGCTTCTGATTCCTCTGTTGCTGCAGTCCCTTCATATATCTTTCTCTTCCGCTCACCCTTCCTTCTTCTCCACCCAGTCTCCTAATTCTTGGGCTCGCAGGCATCCTCCATGGCGCCTCTTCCACTTTCAACAGCAGCAGCAGCAGCAGCAGCCGGCGGCGGCGGTGGCAACCGGAGTTCATCTATCTATGAAGTCAGTCAATGCCCTCACAGCAATCGGAGAAAACCCTAACAGTAGTCACGCTCTGCAAATCTCAGCGCCGGATTATTTCTGTGATGGAGCAAACTGCGGCCATAATAGCAGCTTGGCTGGCGAGAATCCGCTTGTCGATCCCTGCAGTGGAGAAGGGGACTCGAATGCTGGCCGCCCCTGCTCTCCATCGACACGATTCAGTCGTTGGATCGAGGAATTCGCACACAGAGGCAGAGACTTCCCCGTGGTGCATGTAGCAGGTCTTGTAGCCTGGCTTTTTATCCTTTTCTACCTTCTCGGCACTACCGCATCGGATTATTTTAGCTGCACCTTGGAGAAGCTATCTGACACATTGAAGCTTTCCCCTGCCGTGGCTGGTGTCTCTCTCCTGGCTATTGGGAACGGTGCACCAGATGTCTTCTCGAGTGTGGCAGCGTTCATCTCATCAGACAAATCAGGAGGTATCGGCTTTAGCTGTGTCTTAGGGGGAGCGCTATTCATCACCACAGTAGTTTCAGGAGCTGTCTCGCTTGTGACAGCCAGGAGTTGCAAAGCAGGGTTGATACGAATTGACCTTGCGTGCTTTGTTCGGGATGTGATGTTCCTGCTAGCATCATGTGGAGTCCTTGTGGTAGTCTTGCTGGATGGGAAAGTTTACTTATGGGAAGCCGTTGCATTTTTATGCATTTATGTGCTGTACGCCATCGTTGTTGCAGCAGGAGAGATGGTGCAGAATTATTACAAGGAAGAAACCGCACTACTGGATCCCCTTCTGTTTAAAGGTGGTTCTCATTTCTTTACTTATTGCAGTTTTATAGATTTGTGGTTTAAAGATTTCTATAGCGCAAACATGAACTACAAGATTCTTGGCTATGGCTAGGCAGCTCTTATTAGCCCAATGAATAACTGTAGGTTGTGGCTATGGGAATCCAATCTCAGCCAAGATTCTCCTCAACTTGCAAAATCCTAGGCAGCCGTGTAAGGGGTTCTATACTTTGCTTTTGTAAAAGAATGAGCAACAATGGGTTGTCACTTGCCGCTTCAAGCAATGGCACTTAAATCCAAGGTGGAAGAAAAACATGTAGTGGATTTGTGGGAGTTTATCACTTGCCCGGTGTGAATTTATCCAACCTTTCAATGAGATCCCCTCTCCATCCAAAATCTTGTGTATTGAGGTGGTTCTCAAATCTTTATTCACAACATTGAATATTAGATGCACAAGGTATGGCTCCAAGAGCCCAAGCATGAATCTATACTTTGAATCCATGAAGTTGCCTCATTATCCTGTTTGGGAAGACCCCTCCCTTTGTGTTGGTTTGCCTTGAATAGACTTCACCATGACCAAGCCATGAACGCTTTAGCTTGCCTTGATTTGATGGTCACTCTAGCTCATGAGAAAGACACGCTTTTGGTTGCTCCTCAAAACTAGGACAATCAGAGAAGAAGATGCGGCTGGCTGTTGTTCACAATCACATTGGCAGTAGACACGATCCACCATGATGATTGCAATCTCATCATCAATTGCTTTGAATAGCCGTCCTAGATTGTGCTATCAGACCCTCTTCAATGCTATGCCAAAATAGCTTGAACTTTTAATAAAATAGAAACAATTGATAAAAACAATACTTTTAATGGCCTGATCGAACCGTCGAACTAGCTGACCCACACATGATTTACTTTTTTGATGATTGCTTGTTCAAACATGTGATTATGTTACTTGTGATCTTGCTACTTGGTTATCCATGGCATTGTCTGCCACTAGAAAGGAACGATAGGGTGTGAATGAAATTGAACACACAGAGAATGGAAGAATGATGAATGAAATCAAATAATTATACAATGGCCCTAGGCCTTGTGTCTTTAGGATTGAGGTTGAAGGGTGAGCCAAGGACTTGGTGATGATGGAGTGGTTTGAGATAACTTCACTGTCCAGACTAATGAAGAGTGGCATCACATGTGAAAGGAATGTGTGTTGTAGGGAGTGAAATGTAGTCCTTCAAGTAGGGGGATATTGAAGAAGGTATAAAATATATATGGACAATAGTGAAGGGGGCAAAATGTAGGTGAAGGAGAAATAAACTCTAAGAGCTGCAAGACTGAATTGCAGATAATTGTTGGTTGATAAAGCCTCGACTAAAGTGGGTGACTACTATAACATGAACATGGCCACAGTAGAAGCAGCATAAGAAATCATAGTAACTCTTTAAAATAGGAGATAAAAGCTCTTATGGCAGAGAACCTCTGGGAAGAGTAGAATCAATAAGCACGCATGTTCATAATGCAATGAATGTAGTAGGTGATGGACTGGGGGGACAATGTTTAGAAGGTGGACACACTTTCAACTTGGATGGATAGGACAGTGAGGTCGCTCATTGGACAACAGGTCTAGGTAGCTGCAAGGTAATCAATAACTCTAGTAGGAGAACATCCACTAAGCATTCGAAGAGAGGAAAGTTAATTGAGAAGAGTGATTAATTGCAAGATGAGAGAGAGAGAGAGAGAGAGAGAGAGAGAGAGAGAGAGAGAGAGAGAGAGAGAGAGAGAATTAAGATGCTTGTAACACGTTTTTTTGTAGGGGATCTTTTTGGTATTTGTTCTAGTGTGCGTACATAATGTGACAAAACTTTTGTATATAAATTGTTACAAAGACATATTGTCTCAATGTTTTCAAATTAATTTGATGCTCATGTACTTTAAAAGGTGATTTGTATTATTTAAGTGTTTCAAAATATAATCAAATATTAGCATTTTATTTAAGGGTGGTTAAATGGCCAGAATGTCTTATAATTATACTTGGATTGTCATTGACGAGATGCCCAAGAGAAATTAAAAGTTTAGTCGAGTGGTTAGATTGACCAGAAAACTTAGATGACTAAGACTTTTACACTCAAATAGTCACATTGTTTAGAAGCCTATATAATGAATGGTTTTAGAAAGTGAAACCATATGCTCATGATGAAAGACACAAATCATGAACCGGTGAACTTATATAATGAAGCTCTCTAGAAGCTAAATTTGGCGATTGATACAATCTAGGAGATTACTCTATTTGAAAGCTACTCAAATGGAAATTTTGTTCATGTCAAAGGCTTCGAAATTTTATAAGAAATAATTTTGTCTCAGCAGTTATCTTAAATTCTTAACCATTTGTGAGATTTTTAGAGTAGAAGGTTTGGAAGCTTCTTGCTTTAGAAAAGTGACATGTGGCATCTAGAATAGATTATGTCATTTAGAAGAGACAAGTGTCTCTACACTTGTCATTTTCAATAAACACTTGTCATTTGTAGTCTCTATTTTTACTTTTAAGCATCCAAGCCCCACACCTATATATTGGAGGTTTCTGTCTCCATTTGGAATAAGCTCTCATGTTGAAATTTCAACCACTTGCTTTGTACTCTTGTATCTCTGATCTAAGAATCACTTTCTACTTAGCTTCATCTAATTCAAGCATGAAAGAAAAAAATCAATTTGTGGCTCAGAGTTTGCAGAAATTAGGGTTTCAAAGTTCTAATTTTCAGAATTGTAGCAAATCAGCCCTTGTATATATGGTTTAGGCAATTAGTGTATGTGATTTTGTTTCAAAAAATTCATGTAAAGGGTAAGGGGCCGGTTTTCCTCTCAATGTGGTGTCGATTCTTTCCTCTTTCTCTCACACACACTCTCTCTCTCTTAATTTTCATGGTGATAATTGATCGTGCTGGTTAGGTTTAAAGTATTGTCATTCTGATGTTCTTTCCAGTATTTACACTGATATGAGAGCAGGGACTTCTTCTTTGCAAAAACTTTTTTGGGTGACGATCTTTGGACTCAACTTTCTCACCATGTCAAGAGGTGAAGAGAATTTTGGTGAACAACCAGAAGGCTCTTGACACTTCATATCTATATACTTCTTTGATTATGAGAAGATACAAAGACACAAGGAGGTGGAAGCCGATCCATAAATTTAATCTTTGATGGAGAAAAGAGCTAAAGCATAGGCTGAAGCGTAGGTCTTTGAAGATTTTCTTATTGAGAAGGCTCTTTAGACATATGGTATTATGGCTGTGAAAGCTTATCTCAGCATAAAAGGTATCAATGTTATTAATGGAATTAAGTGTATGAAAGGTAACACATCACCTATCTTTTAAGGATCTATCCAAGTGGTGACTTGAAAGTCTCATCATATACAAGCCGATTTCTCGTCCCAAGAATCCCTGTATGAAGAATGGCAAGGAGAAAGTCAAATAATTGTCTATTTCCATAGTAGTTGAATATCCAAAGATACTTTTAGCAAATGAAAATGATGCTAAAAGAGACTATAATCCTGGAGAGAGAGCGTTTAGGTTGACATTTCCTATGGTAAGAGAGATTCTTAAAAAGCTGTTTTTTTTAATTAGATAGTTTGACGTTTTTTTTGGTAGTAAAGATTATATAGAAAGCTAAAAAATTAGAATGGTTAAAATACATCTGAAGAATAGTGTTTTGAATTGGTGGCTCAAGGTTGTTCTAGAGGAAAAGGAATTCAACTCTTAGAAAGAGTTAAAGGAGATGTTCAATAAGAAGTTTCTACCTTTATGTTTTGAAGCTGACACGTAACAAGTATAGGATGAGCTAAAGCAAAGCCATGGAGACAATGTTGAAATGTATATCAATAAGTTTGCAGTTGTTTCTCTTAAATTTACATCTCTTAATAAAATTTCTTCCAATATGAAGATGAGAGAGTTTATCTATGGATTACATCTGACGGTACGGCAAGTTGTCAAGATGACAAAGCTTGATACTTTGGAAATAGCCCAAGATGTAGCCTTAGAAGCTGAAGGATTGCATGGCTTGGTCAATGTCCTAATAAGGTAAAGAAGGAAAACCAGCCCCAAAAGACACCTCAAGCAAATGCTGTATCTAAGGAATCCTTGCAACATGATAAAACCCCATCAGAGAAAATGAAGCTTTTTAGGGCTTGGGATAAGATTGCTAATTAACATGTTCTTATTTATTTTGATACAGAGGCTATAGATCATTATATCCATCCTCAGGTTGTTGAAGCTCTACATTTATCAAAGGAGAGATTTAAAATACTAGAAATGTTAGGTGCCGCTTTTCAAGGAATGGAGTCTAAAGTTACTCCTATTCTTGGGAAACTACGAATTGAGATAGGAGATTATGTACATCATGCCATTGATTGGAATTAAAATAAGTTTAGATTCCCTTCCAAGGGTAAAAATGTATATTTTGATGTGAGAGTCCAAGAAAACTCTATTTCTATCTTATCCCATGTACAAATTTGTAAAGTAATGAAAAAGTCTATTTGCTTATATTTGATTTTTGTCAAAGATTCTAACACAAAGAGTCTAAAATTGGAGAGTCTATCTCAGATATGAACGAGAACCGAATGAGTTTTTTAAAAGAGTATGACGATTGTTTTGTAAACACTTTACTTAACGAGTTACTATTAGTGGGGCTAAAAGATCATCTCATTGATGTCATTCTTGGGAGCTTACCTTCAAATAGGCCACCCTACCGTGTGAGTCCAACACAAGAGAAGATTATAAAGCAAGTGAATGAGCTCTTGGGAGAAGGGTCTAATAAGACCTAGTTTCTTATCTTTCTGCTCTCCAGCTCTTTATGAAAAAATGATGGATCTTGATGCATGTGTGTGGATTACAGAGCCCTCAACAAAGTTACAATTTGGAATAGGTTTTTCATTTTAAGAATTTACGATTTTTTGGATAGATTGAATGGATGCAAACCATTCAGCTAGATTGACTTGAAGTGTGATTACCATTAGATAAAGATTGCCCTTGAAGATATTCATAAAACAACATTCAGTATAACTTTTGATTTGTATGAGTTTCTTGTGCTACCATTTGGTCTTACTAATGCTTTTGCAACCTTTAATAGAATGATGGAAAGAATCTTTAGAGCACATCAGAAGTTTATATGTACTTTCTTTGATGATATTTTGGTTTATCTAAAAGATGAAGAAGAGTATAAGCAAAATGGTATTTCAAGAACTCAAAAAACACAAACTTTATGTGACTAGTAAAAAGAGCAAATTTTTTGAGGAAGAGATTGACTACTTAGGCCATATTGTATCCAAAGATGGGATTCGGATGGGTTAAAAAAAATCAAGGCTATTGTAGGTATAGCAGCTAAGAAACACATTTTTTTTAAGTTTGAAACTTACGAAATGTTTCTTAAAGTAAGAAGTGTTTTTGAGAGTAAAAAACGTGGGTTTTTTTTTTTTTTTTTGGAGTTGGAATCTAAAACGTGGATTTTTTGGCAAAAACAATTGGGTGATGTTAAATAAGATGATGATTTTGTGTAATGATTCGTGAGGGCTCAAGATTTTGGATGAGATATTGATTTTTTGCGATTTTGTTTAGTTATTGGACTTTGTCAATCTAGTATCTATTTTTGTTTTGGGAGTTGAACTTTAGTCTCATTTATGAGTTATCTATGATATCAAAATGCATAATATATCATAAAATGTCATAATATATTATAAAATGAGATATCAAAATGTCATAGATATCATAAAATGTCAGAAAGCAAACTAATAAAATGTCAAAATCATAATATATCATAAAAGGTTTCAAAATGCAGGAAAAAATGCTACTGTCTATAAAAGAGAGTTAATGGCTATCATTCAAGCTTTAAAAGATTGGAGATACTATCTTTTAGGTGAAGAATTTCTCATTAAGACAGATTGTGACATTTTCTCAACTAACCAAAGATTTTTGGAAAGTATATTTGATTGTTCAATTATTTAGCTCAATTTAACTTTCAAATATTATATATTCATGGGAAGCAAAACAAGGCAGTTGATACACTGTTAAGAATATCTTAGATTCATGCAATGTTGATAATTCATCATTTAAATTTCACTAGTATAAGAGACATGTATGCTCTTGATGAAGATTTTAAAATCATTTGGGAGAGTGTACAACTTGAGAAAAGGGTTAACTTCTATGTTATTAAAGATGGATTTATTTTGATGAATAAAAAGTTATGCATTATTAAAGATTTGAAGGATAAAGTAATGGAAGAATGTCTTGCGGTTTTTTATATGGCTTATTGTAGTATTTTGGCCACAACCAAGGCTTTTGAAATGTATTTCTTTTGGCCAACTATTTGATGAGACATTGAACTATTTATCAATGAATGTCTTGTGTGCCAAACGATTAAGTTTGATTGCTAAAAGCTTGTAGGGCTTTTGCAACCATTACCAATTCCGAGTCAACCTTGGGAAAGCATTGCTATGGATTTTATTTTTAGCTCGTTAAAATCAGCAAATGGCCATGATGACATATGGACTATTATTGACAAGTTTAGTAAACAGACTCATTTCATTCTAGTCAAGAAGATTGTCAAGTCTCAATAAATGGCTAGAATATTTATTCAAGAAATCTTTAAGTATCATGGGTTATTACAATCCATTATGGGTGATAGAGTTCCACAAATTACTAGTCTCTTTTGACAGGCTCTTTTTGAAAATTTGGATACAAAGCTTATTTTTTTTTCTTTCCATCATTTTTATATAGATAGTCAAAGTGAGGTAGCCAATCTCACAATATTGGATATGTTGAAGTGCTATTGTCATAAAGCTAGCAAACAATGGAAAAAGTATTTACCTTTGGTAGAATATGTCTATAACGACACAATTCATTCTTTTACAGGCACAGCATCATTTGAGAACATATATGGAAAACCACTCGTACTATCTATTCTTAAAACAAAGGAGATATTTTATGCCGATGAGTTCGTATGTGATATGGATACAGCTTTTGCCTAAGTTAGATGAGCTATTCAAATATCTCAAGAAAAACAATAAAAAGCAATAATATTGGATATGTTGAAGTGCTATTGTCATAAAGCTAGCAAACAATGAAAAAAGTATTTACCTTGTAGAATATACCTGTAACGACACAATTCATGCTTTTACAGGTAAAGCATAATTTGAGATCATATATGGAAAACCACTCGTACTATTTATTCTTAAAACAAAGGAGGAGATATTTTATACCGATGAGTTCGTATGTGATATGGATACAGCTTTTGCCTAAGTTAGATGAGCTATTCAAATATCTCAAGAAAAACAATAAAAAGCAATAGATAATCATAAAAGATATTTGATTTTATAAAAAGGGATCGAGGGTGATTGAAATTTGATAAAGCTCATCTAAAAAGCTCTAACAAGTGTTTATCCCAAGTCACTAAGTTTATAGTAAGAAATTATGAGCCATTTTAAGTCATTGAAAAGATTAATGATATTTATTACAGTTTACAATGTTGAGAGCATTAGAGAATTCATAATGCTTTTCATATCCATCTTTTGAAGCCTTATAAAAGGTCTCTATAATTGGAATCTGTAATATAATATCCATCTGAAGTAGATAAACATGAGGATATACTTCAACTAGAGCAAATAGTCTTTTATATGATCAAGAAATAAGAAAGATACATTTTTGAAAATTTCATTTTAAAATGTAAAATTACTCGCATTTAGATTTTAAATAGATGTGAAAAGAGTATTTTAAAGACTATTAAAAAATACTTGTAATTTATGAAGAAGTCGTAGGATAAAAAATACTTGGTAATTTATGAAGAAGCCGTAGGATAAAAAATACTTCAAGTAACATCTTGAAGATAAAACGGATTTCAAGAGGGAGGGATGTAATAAACCTTTTGTATATTAATTGTTACGAAGACATATAGACTCAATGTTTCCAAATTAATTTGATGCTCATGTATTTTGAAAGCGATTTATATTATTTAAGTGTTTCAAAATACGATTAAATGTTCATCTTTCTATTTAAGGATGATCAATGGCTAGAACACTAAATAATTATACTTGAGTCGTAGATGTCCAAGAGAAATTAAAAGTTTAGTTGAGTGGTCAGATTGACTAGAAAGCTCAGACGATTAAGACTTTTACACTCAAATAGCCACATTGACTAGAAGATCATATAATGAGTGGTTTTAGAAAGCGAAACTAGATACTCACAATCAAAGAAACAAACCATGAATCGATGAATCTATATAATGAAGCTTTCCAGAAGCTAAATTTGAGGAGTGCTAAAATTTAGGAGGTAACTATTTTTGAAAGTTACATAAATGAAATAATAGAAGGTTTAGAAGCTTCTTTTTCTAGAAAAGTGATATGTGATATCTAAAATAAGATATTTGTTATTTTGAAGAGACAAGTGTTCTTGCACTTGCCATTTTCAATAAATACTTGTCATTTGTAGCCTTTACTTTTCACTTTTGAGCACCCAAGTCCCATACTTGTATATTACAGGTCTCTCTCTTTATTTGGTATTTGGAATAAGCTCTCATGCTGAAATTTCAGTCATATGCTTTATACTCTCTTATCTCTCATCCAAGAAGCACTTTCTACTTAGCTTGATCTAATCCAAGCACTAAAGGAAAAAATCAACTTGCTACTTGGAGTTTGTAAAAATTAAGATTTTAAAATCCTAATTTTCAGAATTGCAGCAAATCAGTCTTGTTGTAGATGGTTTGGTGCCTATGGTTTTGTTCTAATAAATTCTTGTAAAGGTGGAGGGATTGGTTTTCCTTAAAATGTAGCGTTGACTCCTCTCTCTCTCTCTCTCCTAATTTTCATGGTGATAATTGATTGAGTTGGGTTAAGTTCAAAGTATTGTCATTCTCACATTCTTCCCAATGCTTATACATAAAGCCTTATGACACAAGTAGAGCTTTTAGGAATGTTTTTAAGGAGCAAAATTAAACATCAAATATTAATGCAAGTGCATGATTTTGGTGGTTTAATATCCTCACTTAGGTCCAAAAAGATACCCTAAGAGAAGAGAGAGTTATACTCCACTCGTGTATTAACTTTGAAAATGTAGGGCAATAAATAGACAGTCAAATCCCCTAGTGACTCTACACCTCCTCTCAGGCCCAAAAAGGTGCCCTAAGGGAAGAGAGTCATACTCTACTCGTGTATGATCTTAAAAATGTAGAGCAATAAACAAGTAGTCGGATTTCCCATTAAGAATAGTTGCGTATCAAGAGAGTTGTTGACGAAGATCACTAGTAGCTTAGAACGGAAGTGAAACACAATCATCTTAAGCCATTTAGGAGCTGAAGATTGAAATAGAAGTGCAAGTAATTTAAGTATGGGAAGCTTCACCAAAGAGAAAACTTGTAGACTATGAGGAATAACAATTGCTAAGATGATAGCTGAAGGTGTCTAAAACTGAATCTTAGGACTCAAAAGAGAAGCCACTAGCTCCACCTCCATACTAGTAAAAATATGAAAGCATGCTTGATCTTGGATTCTTGGGTAGAGAGAGAGAGAGAGAGAGAGAGAGAGAGAGAGAGAGAATCCTCGTCTCCTTGGACAAGATGCGAATGTGAAACTGTCACGAGGATGTAAAATTTTGAGATGCTCTAATCTTGCCGATAACATTTGATTAAGATATTAATCAAATGTGTATGGTGGTTTAGCACGTGAGACACAGGGCTAGTATTTCATGAGAACAAGCCAAGAATCTTGAGGATGTAGGAGGTGTCAAAGGCAAAAGCTATAATAAGTTATACTTGACAAGTACTAGGTGGTACTCTATGTCCAGTTATGACCTAGACTCATTTATTGACCACTAATGTTGGCAGTGACATTAGAGACTAGACATTAATTAGGTACTTAATGCTAGTCTAAGGATCAATAATTGTTCAAGGATACTTGAAAGACAAATTGGCCTAGCCGATTTAATTATTGGCTCGTGAAATTAAATTTTTTGAGCACTAGAATAACTATTAAATTAATTTTTAAAATTAATATTTAAAAAATTAATTTAATATATTGGATAATGTTAAAAAATGGGATTAAAAGGCTACCACTTGGCAAAACTTACCCATGCAAGTGGAAAAAACGTTTGTAGGGGTTAGTGGAGTCTATACTAGCCATCGTGAGAGAGAAGAGGATGTTAGAGAGCAACGAGAGGTTGCTAATGTGATTTGCAGCCACCAGGGATTGGTCCTACATCAAGTGGTAGAAATTTGGAGCCCTCCAGGAGCAGGTGACAGCAGCCCAAGGTTCTTCTGGTGCAGAACATATAAGAGGGGGTAGCAATGTTTCTGGTGATTCTAAACTCTAGGTAATGGCTTTCTTGTGCTAAAAGATGTGGATCTAGAGCATGGCATGAGCTATGGTGGATGGAAAATGTAGATAAGACTCATGAGGACATAGACTCAGACAATACCTACTGTCACACAAGTGAATTAGGTTCCAAGATTGAGACTTAGACTCATAAACACATTCTTGTGTGTGGACAATGACAATGACACTTGATTGAAAGAACTAGCATTTCATTGAAATAAGAGTCAAGTACAATCTTATATAGCTTTCTAGCTTGTTTCACTCTGCTTACTGTGCATATGGGTTTCAGGACACCTCTTCCTAGAGCATACATCATTTGTCATTTCTCAACATCCCATCTCAAATGATGAGTTTCTACACTTGCTAGCTTTTTCCCTCCCTACATGATGACATGGCTTGGGAGACTAGCTCACAGGCAGCCTAGTCAAGTTAAAACTTGAAACTCTTATCTTTGGTAAGGGTTTTTACAAAGCAAATCCACTAAGGTAAAATAGAGATCCACTATGGGAAAAACATACGAAAGATATAATGAAAGTTCTTTAGAACAATATGTCAGAGTTGTTGATGGTAGCGGAAGCATCTTCTTTTTCTTCTTCTTCTTCTTCATTCACGAACTAGTTCTGGTGGTGATCATTCTGCATCTGCTGTGCTTTTTTCTTGTGGAAACATTCATTGGTTGTATGGCTAGTCTTGCCATAGTAATGACGTATAATCCGATCCTTGTTGTTGGTATTGAGTGCCCGACTACGGTCTTTTGCTTCATAAGTGCCCTTGGTGTACAAGAGACTATTTTTGGTGGTGTGTTCCTTTGCATCCTTGCTTTTAACTTTGCTTTCTCCATCAAGTAGTGAGTGCTCAATATCTTGAAGTGAGCAACTTGGAACATTACTTCTTAAGAGTTGCAAGCTGGGTTTTTAAGCTCTTGAACTTGTTAATGTGTATGGTCATGGAAGCACTATCTTTTATAACTAGTTTATTAAACTACACGAGTAATTTTACCTTTGAATTTTTTGCTTGGGTACCAAAGATCTTGCCAAGTTCCTTCCAAGCAGTTCTAGCATCTCTAATGCCAGAGATATGATATAGCATATCATCACTTAGTCCCCAGGCAATGATGCCTAGTGCCTTGTTATTTATCTTCTTCCATTCTTTGGTTTTTGGTAGAGCTACTGCAAGGATCCCACTTTGTGAATCTTCTTTCCCGCCATCTGCATTATCTTCATCATCATCAAAGAGATCCAGAGGTCTTTTCTCATGAGGTGGTACATGGTCTTTTCCTTCCAAGCATGAAAGCCTTCACCATTGAATTTAGCTATTTGCTCAAGTTTACTCATTTTGAAGGAGGTCTTACCACGAGCATACTCGGGCAGCATCTATCCTTTTACAAAAGGGTTAAGACTTACAAGAGATTTGATCAATTAGGGCATTATAATAAGCAGCTGAGATAGAATAAAAATGAGTTGATCTTGAGTGAGCTGATGATCCAAGTGCTAAGAAGCATTAATGGAGTATTAAGAGATACTATGCCTTCACTATGCCTTGAAGACTCAATATTGAGCTCGATAGTTGATGCTTGATGTTCCAAATCTTCTTCTTGAGAATTTCTCTTCCTGGAAACTGATCAGACCTGAGTGTTTGAGGCTTCAGTGTCTTGGAATGAAGTGGAAAATGAAGTGAACAAGGGCTCGAGTTATAATGGCTATGGTGGATTGTTTAGGGTTTTGACAGACCATTGGTTTTTTATTTACTGCACTGCATTCGGGCAGCCATTGACGGAGATGCTTGGTGAGGAAGAAGCTCTTCTAGTGGGCTTTCATTGCCCTATAGTTGCAAAATAGATTGCGGCTTGTACGTGGAGATCCGGACGTACAACATTGCAAAGGGCAGATTTCGACAGCAAGCTGCAATATTCGAAAAGCTGGTGCATAGAGTTGCTAATTCTTGTTGTTATGTGCCAAGAAAGAGCGCCTTGAGTAGGGGAAGAGATGTCTAGAAGGAAGCTTGCCAAGATTTCACCTGGATGAAGAGATTCAAGTGCTCAAATAGAGGTGGGTGCATCTTGGCTATGGCAGCCATGAAAGCTGGAATGAGGGTAGAGATGAAAATGAGGTTATAAGCTAGCATTGAGCTGGACTGAAGTTAAGAAAGCTTCAGAGAGCAAAGAGGAGAGCTAGATTAAGCTGGGCCATGCTTAGCTGAGCTTTGATACCATGTCAAAAGACGTAGATCTAGAGTATGGCATGAGCTATGGAGGATGGAAAATGTAGACAAGACTCATGAGGACATAGATTCAGACAATATCAACTATCACACAAGTGAATTAGGTTCCAAGATTGAGGCTTGGACTCATAAACACATTCTTGTGTGTATGAACAATGACACTGACACTTGATTGAAAGGACAATAGCATTTCATTGAAATAAGAGTCAAATACAATCTTATATAGCTTTCCAGCTTGTTCCACTCTCCTCACTATGCATATAGGATTCAAGACATCTCTTCTTGGAGCATACATCATTTGTAATTTCTCAAGACCATGGCTGTTTGAGTAGAGTAGTAGCAATTTTTCAGTGTTTCTCACAATAAGACTCTGAAACTTCTCTCTCTACAGTACTCTCTCTCATCCCCCAACCATCTCTCAAGTTATCTCAACATCTTCTAACAATTTGAGCCATCAGAGGAAGAGATTTCAGCCAATCTCTGCTATAAATCCTAATTTACAGCAAAATTTAGGGTTTGACATCTGCCTCGGGATGGTGCTCAGAATTGAGGGCCTAAGATTTGAATTCAAGCAATTGAAATTGAGGAACTTCAGGGAGACTCAAGAGGCCAGCCAACCAATATCAAATTTGGGGTTGAATTTGTTTTTCAAAGAGCAGGGTGAAGGCCAATTCCTAAGCAAACCAAGGGACAAATTGGTTTGGAGGCTTGCTGGTCAGTTTTGATAGCAAGAGGCACTTGGATTAGCGGAGGGGATCAGAGGATGTCAGTTGTACTTCTTCCATTTGCAATATAAGATAAAGAAATACCGCAAGTGGCGCTAGTTTTGGGGCCAACTGGGTGTCCAATATCCAATACTAAAGTGGTAAAGTGTGCATTTTAAATTTATGTGAATTTTATACTTGCTATAATTAGTACTTAATGAGGTTATTTACCACCCTATCTGAGGAGGAAGCTTGGTTTTTGCAGCCATAGGCATGGTTGAAAAAGTCAAGGTGCTGAAAAGTGGCAGAAGAATGCCAAAGTTATAGGCAATGTATTAGAGGATAGAGGCAAATGAATTTGGTGAATGATCACCCCTAAATAAAGCAGCATAATAAACATACAGTAGGTGAAAAAACGGTCAGCCGCTGCCAAAATTTGCATTAAAAATTTGCGAGACAATAAAATGCAAAATATTGATAAACTAGCCATCCAAAATTGCCACATGGTAGAATTGAAATGGTGCATTGGGCTGGAAACAAACATGATTAGGCTAGAACAAAATGTTGAATGCATAGGAATGCTAGGTGGGACAAATGCACATTGTGAGAGTGCGCAACATAAAGGAAAGCAAACATGGAGAGGAGACGAATGAAGTAGAATGCCAGTGACAGAACAATTTGATTGCAATGGCTGAAAGAATCAAGATTGCAACAGTCAGCCCCAACATGTAGCTCTATGTGTTTATTGCGTGCTGGTTGAACATGCCCACCATTGCAAATATGTCATCCTTTCTTATCTCTAACTCAATGCATTTGCTACCCGTTCTCCTTCCTGAGCACACACTCCCTAAAAATCGGGATCATTCATAGAGCTCGTTCATAGGAGATCATAAATGTGACTCATGGAAATGACCACCGTTTGCATGTGGCTGCATACTTAATGAATTTTGTACTCCATTCTACTTTTTATTTGACATCATTGTCGATGGTTTCCTTGCTGAAATTGGTAATAATGGCTATTGATCCAAGTTTGCTGTTGTCTTCATCAATTATCCTTCTAGTTGGTTGAACATGTCCACCATTGGAAATATGTCATCCTTTCTCATTTCCGACTCAATGCATTTGCTACCCATTCTCCTTCTTGAGCACATACTCCATGAAAATTGGGATCAGCCTCATAGAGCTTCTTCATAAGAGATCATAAATGTGACTCGTGAAAGTGACCACTGTCTTGCATGTGGCTGCCAACTTAATGAATTTTGTACTCCATTCTCCTTGCTAATGACAAGGTGTCATTATTGTTGATGGTTTCCTTGCTGAAATCAGTAATAATGGCTATTGATCCAAGTTTGTTGTTGTCTTTGGCAATTATCCTTCTAGCAGTTGGAGGTCCACTTGTTACATAAGGCCGATTAGATTATCAATGATTGTTCTCGTTAGCTTACTTACCATTTTTTGGAAAACGCACACCTCTACATGGTTTCCTGCTTCTCTATTTCATCCTTGGAGTATCTTGAGACTGATGGGTAGATCAAAATGCATAATTACTCCTAGGAGAATATGCATCAAGCATATGTCCCTTTTTGTCCATAAGATAGCAAGCATTCAATTCCAAGGGCAAGATTAAGTTTGCTCATAAAAAGACTTAAGCCTTTGGCTATTGAATATAGCTTGTCTGTACTAATGGTTGGTTATGAGGTGAGACCACTTGATTGAGAATGTACTCTCATACTTGACTTTTTGTATGATATGCCTGAAAAGAGTATGATTGCTATGTTCATTAAAATCCTTGTGAGCTCTTTGAAGGCATGTGGATGCACTTGAAGGTATCAAAGGACTTTGATTCTCAATTTACACTGACATATAAATAGTCTTGAAGATATTAGAATTAGTCCAAATTACCAAGAAGGGTAGTTAAAGTATTTTCTTGCTTGGATTTACCTTCGGATATCCGCATTCATGTAGTGTTGCATGTAAGTTTGGCAAAACAAACTGATTGCTCCAATTGAGTAAGTTTTGAACTTGGAGGGCATGACTCGTAACATTCTACTTGAACCTACATACCGAAGCTGCAACTACACATTGCTAATACTTGCAATGTCACATGCATAGTTGTCCCCAAGATGGACAACACCATATCGACCCCTTGTATAGTCAGAAAACCACTCACGATGAGGGGTGACATGAAAGGAAGCACTTGAATGTAGAATCCAAGTGTGCATGTCATCATCCGTATTTGCAAGTAAAGCATGTGTACTAAAGTGTGAAGAGACAAAGAGTACGTCATTCCCATTGTCACTGTCATGAGTGACTACATTCACCTCTTCAATTTTGACACTGCTCTTCTTAGGCAGACTCTCTTTCTTCTCTTTCTTGCTATCATCTGTCTTCTTGCTCTTTCCTTTCTCTTTCTTCCATTTGTAGCAGTCACTTTTAAAGTGACCCTTCTTGCCACAATGTTGGCATTCAACATCCTTACCACATGATTTATTGCGTCCCTTGCTATCAGATTTGCCTTTCTGTTGTGATCTGTTCCTAGTATGCAAAGCATTGGAAGACTTATTGGATGTATTGTTTTGCCGATTCATTTCTTCCATGAGTAGAGCACTCTCTACATCAACATACAAAAGGATCACATTAGAATTGCTCATAGCAGTCTTGAATGTATCCCAACTCTCTGGCAGAGTGCAAAGCAAGAACGTAGCCTTAAATTCTTCATCAATCATGAACTTCAAGGCAATCAGCTGGCTGAAAATGGAGTTAAACTTCACTCAAGTGAGTAGACATTGTTGTATCCTCTTTCATACGCAAATCCATAAACTTTTTTCAGCCAATAAACTTTGCTTGCGGCACTCTTCTGGGCATACAAATTTTCCAATTGAGTCCATATAGCATAGGCAGAATCCAAACCTTCAATGTTAAACAGCAAGGCATAAAAAATCGATAGCTCGATGGTTGAGCGTGCAAGCTCATTTAACTCATCCCAGTCTTCTTGTTCCATATTTGCGGGCTTTGTCCCTTTGGTCTTAATCGGCCTTGCCTGCTTCTTTTGCAATAGGATATTATAGCATTGTTTTTGCCAGACTGCAAAGTTATGTGCTCCTTCAAGCTTCTTAATGTGCATGAGATGACTGTTGTCACTGTTGCCAGCCATGATTTTTAGCCCAAATGTGACCAAAAAATTCAGCAAATGCGAGCCCAAATTGTCACACAAGTGACCAAGGTACAAACAAGTACCAACCAGCAATAAATAACCACGTAAAAGCAGAAATTTCAAATCTGCAAATAAATTTTCAGAAGCACTAAACCTTGTGCTACAGCACTCCACAAATGATTATAGCTGTTCCAAGGACAAATACATCACATTACATGAGAAGTCCCAAATTTTAGCTGCAATTTCTGTTGTACATGTACCCACGGGCACAAAATTTGACACACACGGTCAAAAGCCCCAAAATTTTGTGCTCAAAGCATCAACCATACATCTACACTATCTCTGACATGCATAGAGTAGGCCAATTTTGCCAAAATAGAGAAATTTTAGCAAAACCCTCAAAATTTTGCAAGTGCTAGATTTCCAAATTGCATGGAATTAAACCTGCATGTACATAACATAAGATGACTAAATGGCGCACAAATTTGGCCAAAATAGCAAAAGCCCCTAATTGCACGGGGTCCAATATGCATCAATGTTGAGAAATTGGATAAATTTCAGCCCAATTCTTGCATGTACATGAAAAGCCCCAAATGTCGGAGGCAAAATGGCACAAATTTCTGCAAATTTTGAGACAAATATCACTGTTGTATCTTGCTTGCATCAAATTTGGATAAATCCCCAAATTTCTCAGGTCCGATGTGCACAAATTTTAGTGAAATTGAAAAAATATCACTGTCATTGGCTTCGGGAAGCGTGCACAACCTGTGGCTTTGGTACCAGTTTGACGGAGCTTGACTGAGCTGAGAGTGAACACCACGGATAACACACACACACAGAGTAGAGAGCAGTAGAAAGAGAGTGAGCACGACACCTTTGATGTTTGGTACAAAAGACTAGTGTACCTCTTTAGGTTTTAGATAGATATATATGAAAGTACAACTGTGCTAAGGATGTGTTCACACCCGTGCACTTGTAAAAGGCACGATGGCCCTTTATTCCCAACATCTTTGACAAGGTTCTTTGTACTTATGGCTGTAACTCGTGACTTCTAGCTAACCAATTTGTTGGTAATTGGGAAACAAGTTGGGGAGGATAGCTTATCTTGACATGGAATGTCTCTTAGTCTTGATGTATGTTGGGTAAGAGGAGGATGCATCATGACTCTCATTGATAAAAGAATAGTTTGCAACTTGTTACCATCCTGTCCCTTGTGACAAGCCCCTTGATGAAGGGTAAGCTTGTAAACCTATATGTGAGTTCTAGTAGATTCTACCATATACCTCTGCTGCTTGTGGCCCACTGGCATGGAGAGTCTCAATTATTTGATTTGTGCATGAGGAGAATTATGATAATGTTGCCCATGGGTTCCTTGCAATGAGCTTTGGGAAGTGAGTTGGGATGTGTACCAAGTTAGGGTGGGTAAACAAGGAGATAGGTCTTCTCAGATGCTTTCATTCCCCAAGAGATTGTTTCCCAAGCAGTGGCTTTTTGAGGGTTTGGCCTTTGGAAGGCACATCACATGATGTGTTAGAAACATCGTCAGCATAACTTTTGAATATAAAAATGAAGAAAACCTAGGATAACAGGAGGGCAGAAAAGGTTGAACAGTTCCAGGGTTTTTGCAAACTTATTGATCCTCAGATCTGCCATGGCATTTATCAAGTGAAAGCTGTAGCCTATCAAGCTTTGCAACAGCATGCATAGTGGCTGATCTCGAGCTCTCCCTGTAACATAATTTTCAAAGTGAGAGAGGGAGGGGGATAGGTATACAACTTGCTTTGTGAGTGGGGGAGTAAAGTTTTTGTTTTCCCTGGGTAGACTTTTCGGGGAGCCCAGATTTGTAGCAACATTGTGATAAGCTTTTATTGATAATTTGCCTCCAATGCAAACATGCATGGACAGAGACCCAAAAAAGTTTCTTACTTCAAATTTGATCAGTGTAGGGAAAGACAATGTCTTTTTTTTTGTGAAATGCTCAATTCACCATTTTGTGTGGTACCAGAAAATGCTCTCTTGATCATTTCTGCATGTAGAAGAGCTTTATTTCATCCAATGTTAATTATGTGATGTTTGTGTTGCAGCTGAGACTCCTCTGCCACAATGGGGTGATCATGCTTCTGAAATTCATCACCATTACCATGTGCATGTCCAGGAACTGGAGAGGGACATTGAGCTTTCCCTAGAGGATAGCGAGAAACAGCACTCAATTCAAGCAAGTCTCTGGCACTCCTTTATTGTGTTCTACAGATATTGCATAGAGTGGCCTTTAGGACTACCTAGATGGCTCACAATTCCTGTAATTGAAGAGGAACGCTGGTCTCGTCCTTTAGCTGTTGCAAGTTGCACTTTTGCTCCTGTGTTAGTAGGCACTGTCTGGATAACTCAGTGCAGTGAATCTGCTGAATCCTCACTCTTGCCAGCTGGCATAAGTGTGTTATTAGGCATCATGTCAGGATTGATTGCCTTCTTCAATACTGAGAACAGTAAACCACCTCAACGATTTTTGTGGCTATGGCTTGGTGTGGGGTTTGTGATGAGCATAGTGTGGTTTTATCTTATAGCAGATGAGCTCGTTGCAACCTTGGAGGCACTGGGGGTTGTTTTTGGCATAAACCCTGCTTTACTGGGCCTAACAGTGCTAGCATGGGGCAACTCTGTAGGGGACCTTGTGGCTGATCTGGCTCTTGCTTGTAGTGGTAGAGATGGTGTACAAATTGCCATTTCTGGTTGCTATGCAGGACCTCTTTTTAACACAGTTGTTGGATTGGGACTCTCTTTAATTGTGGCCTGCTCAAAATCAAGCCCAGAACCGTTTCTTGTTGTGGATGATGATGGGAGCTTGTTTTTTATTATTGGCTTTCTTACTGCAGGCCTTGCTTGGGCACTTCTTATGATGCCCTTAAAAGGCATGATACTCAGCAGGAGCTTTGGGGTTGGCCTCTTGCTGCTCTACTGCAGCTTCTTAGGCACTGGTGTGTGCTATACAATGGGCTGGATCTCACAGTAGTCCAGTTGTATAGTTATCTGGTTGTAATTACATTTACTGTCCCACAAACATGTAAATACATGTCATAGCAAGTAGAAGGGCATTGCAGCCTAATTATTCAGAAAGTTGAGCCTGGTAAACAGTCCCGTTGTGCAGTTCACTTTCATGTTGTCTGCTTGAAGCTTGCTTACTGCCAAGGTGTCTGGCAGGCCTATTCACATCTGTGGGACAAGAAACAAAGAGCTGGAATTCGCCTCTTCGCCTCTTGGATGCCTTTCACTACATACTTTTCTTACCAGAAAGATGTGCAACTTGTGTGTTTAATATTATATTCCTCAACATGAGCTTTTTTTGTGTTTGGTTTTGCTAGTAGGTATTCCCGTGGCACAGAGTCACAAATGCAACAATGCTACATGTCTCTGTACAAATGGTACGAATTCTGTTGTAAGACATGCACTGCCTACAATATTCACGCATTCTAATAGCAGAAAAAATTTCATTTTAGCTCTCTTTTGATGTCACAAATATAGTTATTACTATCTCTTAACTACTGTCAACCTAAACCATGGACACGGGCAGCAAATAAACTAAGGCAGGTCGTAATTTGTGATTGGGCAAATGTATAAGATAAGAGCAAATGTATAAGATAAGAGCTCAAGCAGTGCAAAAATTTTTGTGCTTTGGTGTGGTTGGAATAGTGAGTATGTTGTGAATGCTAAAATGCCTTTTCCCCCTAATGTTAATATTGGTTGCCTGGAGCAAACGATGGCCAAAGAGAAGTGTAATATTATTTTGAGTTTTGGTTCAATGAGTAAAAGGTACATAACTTGGGGAAACTATACTGTTGTAGGCTTGGATTGGAAGGTCAATCATGAACGTTGCATTCACCACATCCAGAGAACGAGTTCAAAATTTTAAGGTTATATTTGATGTACAAATTTCAAGATTAGATTTCAAGCATGTTTGTGGGTTGATGATCCTTTGATGAAAACACAAGTGAGTTGCAACTTTTATGACGTGTTGCAAGCACACTATACCTTACAGATGGCTACTCCATATATGAGCATTAAGATTGATTATCTTTCCCCTCTAATGGGTTGCTTGTTTTGCTTCTTGAAGGCATGATATTTGATTATTACCTTGAAAGGAGCAACAGAAGATCAACCAAAACGAGTCTCAACAATCCATGGCTCTCTCTGTCTTTTCCTCTCTTTTGCTTATGCGTCTCTCTTGCCTTTTCTTTCTCTCTCTTTTGCATAGTCTCTCTCCTCTAACCTCCCTCTTAACATCAAATGTATAAGAGTTGGCTGCTTCTTGTTAATGATGGCTATGAAGATGATCAAGGGGATCCATTTGTTGTTGTTGAGAAAGTGGGATTTACTAAGCTTATTCTCTTTAGGACTTCCGATAGTACTCACTTATTTCAAGATCAAAACTACCAAAGCTCGAACTAGCACATTTGGCCTTAGGCACCTCAAGGTAGTTTGGGATTACAACATGTTATCTTGCAAGCTTAATCCTTCAATCTTCAAGCTTGTAGTAGTTGGTACTTGTTTCTTTGATCACTATGGAAGGAACCTTTTGTAACGAGCCAACAATTTCCTTTGCTAATGTCATCTCACAAGATGCATGACTCCCCAATATGGGTGTTGAAGGGGATTTTGGCTTCTAGTCAAGTCTAGCTTCCTTGTTTCAATTATGCTTGCCAAGTGCTTTTTCTATTCTTTAGAAAGGCTCCCAACATATGCCGTATACTCCAATAGTATCACTTACCTTGAGAGATTTGCCTTCCATAATCATGACTATGCTATGAAGCTTATTGACAATTGAAGAATTTGGCCTTGAAAGAATGATATGAGTGATTGAATTGGTGTAGGCTTTGTCACTTTGGTTCACCTTCCACAGGCTTGAACTCCTCACATGTATGGAAATTTTCTATTCACAATTCTAGATAACAAGCTTGATGAAGGTGCAATATGGCTTCCCCTTACAAGATCGGATCTTGAATGAGCATGTGATTGGAATTGCATGGATGATGGGGTGCTTGCAATTGCATAACCCACTTAGCATAGCCAAGCGTTGTCTTTGTTGTAGCAATAGGCGAAAAATTAGAATCTAGTTGAGAGGAAAGCAACTTTGAACAATGCCATCAAGTAATTCAACCCTATGATAACATGTCTTGTCACAAATGGAGCAGCCTCGATCATTGAGCTCAAATTGCAAATATGTTCTAATGTCAACGATCCCCTTTTGTTGAGTCTAATTGAAGCCATTAGGCAAAGATAATAACTAGCATAGAGAAGAAAAATCATGGCTTCCTTGCACAATCTTGTAGCTCATGTTGCCCTGTAGTGAAGATGGCTCATCTTGCTGTAACTAGCAAAGTACTTGCTATGCTACTATTCATAATGAGGATTTGCTAATAGCGATGAACCAAAATAGAACTGGGCAACATTGGGGGTATATTTGGAGGAGCTGATTATCACACTTGCTTGAGCTTTATACAAAAGATTTAAGGTAGTCATTAAGGATAATCAAAAGCTCATAGAGTGGGCTGATTGGCCTCTGAAACAAAAGCTCAAAGGATAATTAAGGCATCCATTTATACAAAAGGTCAAAGGGTAATGAAGGCGTCCATTTCAAGATAATCCAAATCTCAAAGGGGTGGGCCATTGGCCTTTGCAACAAGATTGAAACATATTTTAAATTAGGACATCATGGCTTCCCTCATTCGTGTGTAGGAGATTGACCTCATCACAGACTTCTAGGGGCTTGTCTATTTCATTTTGGATGGATTCCACCTTGCTTGATGCCAAAGTTTTGTGCTTTCCACCTTGATGCAAAATTGAATGCCCTTTCCATTTTCTTCAAGTAGGCATGTGCATTGTAATCATCCATTTTCTTGCAAGGCTTGCAACCCACAAAATCTGTCATGAAAGACCATCTATCATCCCCCAATTTAGGATAGTATTTCTCTATCATTTCCTTATACTTGTCAACTAGGATAAAGCCAATACCCATGCAAGTAGAAGGGACTCTCCAAAACCCCCGCTCCACTCCCACTCCCACCCTACCCTCCAAACTATGCTTCTCCTTCCCGAGTAGATACACTAGAGTAGATTGTTCATCTGCTTCAAATTCCAATCACAATTCATTGATGAGTAACAATCACCTAAAACTATTCAAGTGACCTGTCCACATATAAAGGTGATATAGAAATACTGGGAACAAGCAAGCAAGGATATCTTTTGGAATGCTGTTGATATTCAACAATAGAAGTCATTTCAGTGGTACAGGCACTTTGAGCAAAGCTTTGGGATTCATTTTAAGCATATTCCTTCCCAAATTTTATAGGGCATTGTTGTTAAAGGGTCAGCACCAGTCAAAAGAAGGCTTGAGAAGTAGTTCAATAGTGAAGTTTGGGGAGAGGACTCTACATTGAGAAACAATCAGAGAAATTTGAGATCGGTACTTGAAAGGAATCTTCTGAACAATTACCACTCCTACATAAGCTCCAAGTTGCATTATTGGTTCCTTTTGTTGTAACATTTGTCCTACATCTTTGGCATGTCACTAATGAGGTGACAAGATTAGTTGTTGTAAATCTAGGAGATTGTAAGGAGGGACCATACTATAACAATTTTGAGGTTGATATTTGATTGTTAGAGTTTGATCTTCCATCCCATTGACAAAGGGGCAACAACACATGCAAAACAAAAACATGGCTCCTAGTTCGAGCTCCTTTTCTTATGCTTGGCATCCCAAAATGAATGCATTGAATGCTATTCTATGGCGACAAGGAGCTATCAAGGCTGAGAGGCACAACCAACTATTAAAGCGACACAACCAGATCAATATGGTCAACAACTTGATTGTCACCATGATCAATGGTATAATCCGTATGATCATGAGCATGAACATTGTTATGATGCACATTGTTATGGGTATGAACGCCATGAGTATTATTAACAGCATGATTATGAACCATAGCATGAGCATTCTTATGGGAATTATGAACAATATGACCATTGATATGGGGTTGATGAGCAAAGGCAACATCATGTGCATACTTATGGTGGTCAACATGCATACGATGATTGTGCATTACAAGCAACAACACACATCTAATCACTATGCACATTCTTATGAGCCGCATTATGGTCATGGGCATGGACAACTATCTGGGAAGTAGCATGCAAATGTATATGAGTATGTACATAGGGAGAAATATACACATCAGCCACCCATTGATAAATTTGTACAACAGTGAGTATGGATAGCCACTATCTTATGAGTAGCATGTATATTGTGATCATACATCTTTTGGGTAGCAATATACACATGATGATGATGCATATGATCAATCTTCTTTTGGACATGCTTTTAATAAGGATTCTTGTGGGTAGCATGATGCTACTAACTATAGATACCTCACTAGTGATGACATAAGAGAAATGCATGCTCAAGGGTTATGCTATAGGTGTGCTAAGCCTATGTTGCTTGGTCACAAACACACATGCAAGGCAAAGAATACTAAACTAGCATCAATACTAGAGTTTCTTAAGATAAAAAGGAGGATCAAGTGGCAAATGAGTTGATTGGACCCTAGTCCCCCTTAACTACTCCGTGCCATGGTGAGAGCATCTCATTGCAACTTTATGAGAAGGAGACCCTTCAGTCCAAGGACCTTGGGTTGGAATGCTCAGTGGTAGCCAAGAATGTGGGGGGCATAGACATGCAACACCTATGGTTGATGCAATAAATGCAATGGTGATTTTAGCCTCGTATGCTCAAGCTCTACATATCACAGTGGTCCTTGATGAGTTGATAGAAGAGCCAATTTATACCATTGTTTCATGATGGCAGACTACATGTAAGACAATCCTCTGTTTCAGGCCAATTTTAATTAAGTACGAAGATATGTATCTTACATAGGCTAGATGCACTCAAAATAAGCTTCCTTTTAAGTTATATTATGTTGAGATGACAAGCTCAACACGTGCGGACATTAATGATGGATTGCTTGGTTAGATGGGTCCACACGTCTACACTTAGCACATCAGTGATCATTATGATCCTCACATGGCCACTAACTTATCACTTATTATATTTAGTTTGTTGCACCTACCTATAGTTGGCATAGTTATAGCGCTAACCAATTAGTATAGTAAGTTATGCATTGTTTGACTTAGTAGGTCACTTTCCTTTATGTTGCATTTTATCTATACTTTGTGTACATTGTATCGATGATGAAAGAAGAAGAAGAAACCAACAAAAAAACGTTTTTGCCTCCATACCTCTTCTTGTATTCTTGAGTGAGCTTCCTCTTGCATATATGGTGTGTGTTTAAGCATCTCAAGCAAGTCCCCCCCACCACATGATTCATGATATGGTATTAGAGTGGTGCCACTAAGAGATGCTAGTTTTGAAGACTGAAGTGAAGTTGAAGAAGCAAGGATTCGAGTAATCAAGCAACGGGTAAGAAGCTCACCCATTCTTTCACTCTTTTTCTTGGATAGTGCTTGTGGAGGCATCGAAAGTAGGGGAGAGTGAAAATTTCAAATTGCTGTGAGATTTGGTGTACTAGCAGAGTACTAGTTATTCTACAAATAAGCCCTTTAGGGTAGATAATATTTGTTGTTTTTTTGGCTATTAGATGCCGTTTTTCGGGCCTTATTTTGGACCTGCAAGGTTGCGGACAACAGATTCAAGGTATACTGCAATTTTAGCTGTGTCAACCGAAAGTGGGTACATAGGTTATAGATTTCAAATCTGTAAAGTTTTGAGGTGTTTAGAATACAAGTTTTATTCGAAAACAGGTTGTTGATTACATGTATTGTTGAGCAATCAGTGAAAAAGGTTGCTTGGTGTATTATTGTACACGTTGTGAAAGGTTGCAAAAGACTTGCTTAGTGTTTTGTATTGATTTTGTGATAATGGCAGAGAACAATGGAAATCCCATAATTGAGAAGTTGGACAAAAATAACCACCCATCATGGAAGTTTCATGTGATGAACTTCCTTATTGGAAAATCCCTTTACGAGTTCATTTCAGGTGAAGAAAAGGAGCTAGAGGCTAAGTAACCGTGCGACTATAGATGAATTAAAGGTGTAGAAATAATTGAATGCAAAGGATAAAAAGGTGATGTATTGGCTATTTGTAGTCATTTTGATAATACTAGGTTGAGGCATATGACAAATATAGAAACTTCACATGTATCTTGGACAATTTTTGAGAACATGTTTTCAATAAATAGAAAGGTATGGAAGATTCAACTCAAGCAAGAGTTGAATACTTTGAAGAAATGAAAAATGTCTGTCAATGAGTATGTTTTGAAGGTGAGGAGCATTGTAGATGCTTTGTCTATGATTGATACAATACTTGATGATGATGATTTGGTTTCATCCACTTTGGATGGCTTTAATAATAAGAAGTCTTGGAAATAATTTGTTACTTTTGTATATGTAGGAAAGCCATTTCCAGATTTTAATGAGTTGGACTTTCATAATCACTGAAGAGATCAATATCCAGGGTGAATCATATGAAAGAAACTGTAAAGAGGTCTAAGCATTTTACTTAGGTTTAGGAAGGGAACATGACAGATCCTCTTCAAGAGGTTGTGGTATGGGATGTGTTGGTGATAACTAGCAAAAATGTTAAATCAACAATTCGGTGAAATGTATGTTTCAGGAAGCCGTGGAAACTTTAGAGGTAGGGGGAGCTCTAGAGGAAGAGGTGGATGATAGAAAAGAGATTCTAGCAATTTTGGTATTGTTTGTCATTATTGTGGCAAACAAGTCCCATTGTTATGCTAAGAAGGATGATATTAGAAGTGGTAAATTTTTAGTAAGGAAACTATGCATTGTCTTCATGACCTAATGAAGAGAAAATTAAATGTTTATTTATTATGCAACATATGATGAATGCTGTTACAGGAAAGAGAACACATGATGATGTATAGTATGTTGATCCAGGTACATCTAATTATATGACTAGTCATGCTGAATGGTTTAGAGAGATGTAAGATTTACAAAATCCAAGTTATGTAATAGACTGGTGATTCATGCCATCCAATTTCACACATAGAAAAGGTTTTCTTGTCCTTGCATGATGACTAGACAAAGAGACTGTCACATGTATTACATGTGCCATTCATCACAAAGAATTTAGTGTTTGTTGGTCAGATGTGGTAGAGCAACTGCAGGTTTGATTTAATGCAAAATGTTATTTTGTAGAAGACTTTATAAGTGCAAGTTTATTGCAAAAGGAAGTAGAGTTGGTTGCATATTCACCTTAGATGTTGGAATTCCTTACGAATGTTGCTATGTATGCTAAAGAAAAAGAAGTGGTTACAGATATTGAAATATGGCTGTGAATATTTTTGGTCCCCTAAGGAAACATGTTATGAGGATTTTTAGCATCCTACATATGTGTGTAGGTTAAAGAAGGCACTCTGTGATCTAAAGCAAGCATTTAGAGCATGGTTTGACAATATTGAAAAGTGTATTTTCAACATTGTCTTTTATATTTTTGATGCTGATCACTCACTTTATGTGAGAAAGAGAGATGTAGGCTTGGTCATCATAGTCATCTATGTGGATGACTTGGTTATTACAGGTAATAGTGACAGTGGGATTGTTGAAGTTAAGGACATTTTGAAGAAGTTTGAGATGAAGGATTTGGGTGAGCTGAGATACTTTCTTGGTATTAAGATGATCATATGTGATGATAGTATATGGCAATCCAAAGATAATATGTCTTGGATATGTTGTCTAAGTGTGGTATGACAACATGTAAGCCTCTTTTAGTGCTAATGGAGCAAAATGTAAAGTTGCGTGCTAATGTTGGGGATGAGATAGAAGACCCTACTACATTTAGGAGGATAGTAGGGAGTCTGATTTACATGACTATTACGAGGCCAAACTTAAGTTATGTTATTGGCCTTGTCAGTTAGTTTATGCAGATGCCTAGAAAGCCTTATTTGAATGCAGTTAGATGTATATTGAGGTATGTGAAGCTCACTTTGCATTATTGAAATTTTTATGAGGTAGGTAAGGATATACAGGTTTTTGGATACACAGATGCAGATTTGGCTAGTAGTATTTTTTATAGAAGATCTACCAATAGATTTATGTTTTCCTTTGGTAGTGCAACAGTTACATGGAGTAACAAAAAGTAACCTATAGTTGCTTTATCAAGTATAAAGGCTGAGTTTAGAGGTACTGCTATGGCAACATGTGAGGTAGTATGGCTGCAAAAGTTATTGGGTGATTTGGATGTGTAGGGAGATGGTCGAATTGTCATCACTATGACAACATGAGCATCATATGACTAGCTAGGAATCTTGTGTTCCATGCATTGAGGTGCATTACCACTTTGTGAGGGAGAAGGTATTTGTAGGAGAGATTAACTTGGTATATGTCACACGGGATTAGATAGTTGATATTTTCACAAAGGCATTGGATGCAGTAGAGAAGATTCAAAAATTTCAAAGCTTACTTGGAGTTGTAGAGATACAATTGAGCTTGAGGGGGAGTGTTGAGATGACAAGCTCAACATGTGCAAACATTGATGATGGACCGCTTGGTAAGATGGGTCCGCATGTTTACACTTAGCACGTTGGTGGTCATTATGATTCTCACATGGCCATTGGCTTATCACTTATTATATTTTGTTTGTTACACCTATAGCTACCTATAGCTGGCATAGTTATAGTGCCATTCAATCAGTATAGTCAGTTATGCATTGTTTGACTTGCTTCACATTGGAGGCACACACGGGTGGACAAATCCATCTTTGGATTAGCTTGTTTGGAGTTAAAGAAAATTTTTGTTCTCCTCTTATGTGTTATGTACTCTCTTTCTCTATCTCTTGCTCAAATTCTATTCACTACACTGTGTAATTTTTACATAGTATCGGAGTCCAAGAGGCTTTAGCGATCAAAGAGTACGCAAGAGGCAAAGGCTTCAATAGTAAAGAGGAGTGATGTCGACTTCCACAAAAGTATTTCTGGCACATCAGGAAGCAATTTGGAAGGTGGTGCTACTATATCAACTATTCAAACACTAAGGATTCGTCCACCAACCTTTAGTGACAAAATTCAAGATCAAACATGACCATGACTCAATAGGTAAGTGAAAAAGGGGAAATGCTTATATAGAATACAAATACAACCTCCTCATAGCTCAAACTTGGTACAATAGCACCATCTTTAGACTAGGATTAGTGGAACATGATGTATAAGAGACTATCCGCAACTGAATTTACTCGAGTATGGAGAAAACTCCTAGAAAAGGGTATCATTTTAGGCATAGTGAACATGAAATAAAACTTCACTTTAGACATGGTGGATTATTTATACTCTTAGTCTTTGTCTTGAACAATCAAACTCTTAAAAGAAGGTTCCCATGCGAATAGCATCAAACCACAATGTACGCAGCTTTAAAAGGTAGCAGGCAAGTAGAAGACTTGGAAAATCCTTAGAGGAGACCTCAACTAGAAAGTCTCATCGACTTGCAAGGATAGGTCCCAATCCATGACTTACCCCCACACATCCACCAATATGCTATTGAAAATTTTCCAATATTGAATAGATCGGATGAGAATGGCATACATAGAAAATGTTGGAAGATCAATTGGGCTACAAGGATAGCTCCCTATCCATGATCTGCCTCAATAACTCCACCAACATCCTCTTGAACTTTTGTTGTTGGTAGTGAAGAGATCATATGAGAATCATGCACATAGTGAATGTTGGAAGCTCAATCTTAGTCATTTCCCCATGCAAATATTTGATTGAATTAGAATATCTTATACCTAATATCCCTTTTACAAAAATATTAATAAACAATGGTTGATCACCAAGTAAATAGCAAAGTGATAGAGAAGTGGTATTCTATGGATACTCCATTATGAAAAAGAATGATGATAAGAGGACTTAAAACACATAAATTCTAGTACCAAAATCACCCATGTACACAAGAGTGAGTATCACAATGAAAGGAGATATACATCTCCATTAACTTTCTTGACCAAGGGAGAACCATCCAAGTTTATCATCCCCTTGAGAACATAGTCTATGCTCATCTCCACCTCTATTGCAACTCTTGAGCCTCGACCCTCTACACCGACCATGTCACCACCTTTGTAGGCACATTAGTGACTACTTCAAAGCTAAATAACCTTTGCTTCTCTAGAATGGCACTACCCAAAGCTTCTACCACTTTTGTAATAGTTGCAATTGTGCCTAGTTTTGGGACTTTATGCTATCAAACCCAAATGATAGCTAGTGAATTGCACCTTTATGCTATCAAGCCCAAATCAATGGATGATACACCTACATTTTAGGTCAAATGATTAGTCCTCAAACCTTTGAGCCCACTAGTACCGTGGCAAAACCCTAGCTACTCATTCATAAGTTGCCATGGTGCTAGGTAAAAGCCTTGCTACTTGATAGGAAAAGCCCTATTGCACGATTATAAAAAACAAAAGCTCATGGAAACTAAGTCCTTTTCACCTGCTACCCATCTCAAGCCACAAAACTAGTTCTCCCTTTGCTTGCCATGGCTAGTCCATGTGCCATTGATCCATCCTTTAGGAAAAAACCTCATGCAGTTAGCAATGCCCTCTTCTCCTTGGTAGTTTAAGCATTCATGCTGATTGGGTAAAAAAATCCTAATAGACAATCAAGGGAATGTTTCTCGTTTTCCAAAGAAGGTTCCTCCACATTTTCTTCCTTATCCATTTGTCTTCTACCACTCTTATGATTTTGGTTTCATACTTCCTCAACATGTATCCATTTACTCTTCTTTTATGAAACTCCCAATCTAAATCTACCAATTGATTAGTTCCATTAGTATACTTCCTCATAACTTTGAAGGGTCCTTTGTATCTTATATGTGATTTTTTTTGAAAGAAATAATCCAACTTATTGTTACACGTCATCACCAAATTACTTTTTCCTATACCCTTGTCTTTGTATCCTTGATTCATTCTTACACTTCATCTTTCTTGGACTCTCTCATAATGGTCCAAGTCTAAACTCTTGTCCAATTGCATCTGCTAGAGTTGCAAAAGGCTTTCTTGATATGCATTCTTAGTCCCCTTATACTTCTTATTAGCAAGCTCAAAGAAGAAACTTGAACTTCAATAAAAAAAGCCACCTTACTAAACACCAATTGGAAAGGTGAAGACTTAGGACCACTAGCATCTTGCAAGTCCATAATGCACTTGGTAACTCTATGTACCAAGAGTGCTTATTCTCCATGGCCGTCTTTGCCTCATCTTTGTTAAGATGGTCATAATCCCTTCATTGGATCCCTCATTCATGATTGCATCACGGATGTGAATCGAGTACAACGGAGCAATGATTGCACACCAAATTCTTGCATTTTTGGAATGTTCAATGTTTTGATTTCTTATTTTCTTTTTACATTGATATTTTTATTTTGCATTGTAGAAACAAGATTTCCTTCACTGAAACCTATGAGGATTTTTTTGTTGGGTAATAGTAAGTGTACATAGTACTGACATTTATAGTCAACATTGCACTTGGCCCATTGTTTGGAGGTTTTGCCTAATAGAATGTCTTTTCTAGCTCCCTCTACATTTGGTAGCATATAAAAAAATCATGTGGAGGCTTTTAGTCTCAATGCTTAGCATTACCCAACATTTTCCTAGCAGGGTGTATGACTTAGCCCAATATGGGTTGATTTTTGTAGTTGTTGTGCTGATCAAATTGGGAAATGATCTACTCCCGTAAGAAGTTAACCATTATCATGGCATCATTCTTACGAGTGGCCCTTTCATTAGCCTACTTTGTTAGATATTTTTTTGTAGCTACAATTATGTACTTTGCTTGTGAGTACTAGGCTGTCGTGTTGATAGTCCAACAAATTCTGTTTCTCACTTCTCAAAGGGTTGACGGGCTGTGATTGGGTAGCTCCATTCATGTTTGCATATGCATCTTCTCATAAGACCATTGTCACCTCATTGATACAATTATCCTACAATCAACTAGTAGGCTTGTGTCTTAAGATGAAGCCAATTAAGCCTTCCCTTGTGAATTGAGTGATCAAGAATTTCAACAATATTATTGGCCTAATATAGAGTACAACTCCTCTTCTTGAGAGATTCAAAACAAATGGGCATCGAAAATGTCATATGTGATTCCCTTTCCTATTGGTTTTCCATTCATCACTCTTGACATATGATTTCTATGTAATAAAGATAATATCAAAACTTCTTAATAGCAAACACCATTCCTAATTGTCCCCTTTTAGTGGTTGATAGTTCATCTCAACATTGGTGAGTTGTCTACTTATGAAGCTCACTATTAGGTTGAGGTTATGCTCTCCAAGTTGATACAATAAGGCATTAATAGAAAACTTAGAAGCATCAATATGTGTATGAAATGTGATTTTTCAATTTGAGGCTCATAAAATAGGTACTATTTAAAGATACTTCTTTAAGTCTTATAAGTATGCTGGCATTTGTCAATCCATTCAAAGATCATTGACAATTTTTATAAAGGTCTAGTGATTGACATGTAGTTTAGCACAAATTCTATGGTATCCTATATGGCCGAGAAAACATTGAACACCCTTGAACGATGTGGAAGTTTAGCAAAATCACTTTGACTTTTAAGAAGTTTGTGGCAATTCCATTCCTTGAAACAACATGCCCTAAAGTACATCCATGGTTAATCCAAATAGATATTTTAAGGGGTATAATGAGAAATTATATTATCAACAATAACCAACATTTAAGTGATCTTCCCAATTGGTATGGGCACAAAGGTCATTTAGAAATACTTCAAGCCACTTTCTGAATGTATCCTCGAATATTTCACACACTAACTTTTGAAAGGGGGCATGATTATATATACAAACACCCCCACTTAGCAGTGAATGTTATCTTATGCCTATCCTTATGAATTTGCACTTCATTATACCCAAAAAAATCCAATAAGGAAGTTGTAATCCTCTTTTGTAGCACTCTCTCTAGCATATACTTTGTGTGTAGGAGAGGATAGTTGTCTCCCTTTGTAGCAGTGTTGACTTTCCTATAATTGATACACACTTGAATTTTGCCAATCTTTTTAGTACAATGATAATTGATGATACCAGTATGTATGTTCAATCTTGTAAATGAATTGAGCATTAGGAGCCTATTAATCTCTTATTTGATATCATACACATGATTAGGATTCATTGCATAAGATCTCTGTCATATTGATGCAACATCAAGGACAATCGCAACGTTGTACAAGATGATGCTAGTGTCATTCCTTGAAGTTCCTCCATTGACTATGCAAATATATGGGAGAACTATTTTAGTAGATTGAAAATTTTATTTTGCTTCTTCTCATTCAGCTTGTTAGCTATAAATAAAGATCAAGGTTTTGCCCTTCACTAGCCAGATTGATTTCCTTGACCTTGGCAAGTCCTTTGGTTGGTTCATTGACCTATCTTTGATGATTTTCTCCTATCAACACCACAAAAAAAATCCCTTCTTTTGAAATTCTTGAAATGTCTTGGGAGATCATGAGGCTTTCTTTGTATTTCTACCTTTGAATCCTTCCCTTTTTATTTCTATTCCCTCATGGATTTTGCACCTTAGCTGGACTAGAGAGATTTTAGATCACTATCTAAACTACTCCCAGATTTAGAGTTGAACTTACATCCTTTGGTAGATGAGGGTTTTTCATCTATAGGTATTAGCTTTGTTTCAATTCCTAGTTCATACAAGGATGTTGACTCAAATTATTAAGTTTTGAGTGTTCATAGTTGATGGCACCTAAAATGGGCCGACACTGGCTATAGCACTAGCCGGACCTCTAACATGCACAAGACAACCCCACAGCCTCGCGGTTAGGAGCATCTATAGGACACATTTCCCTGCCCTATGTACATTTTGTATTTGTATCGTGCTTTGTAGTCCAACCCTTAAACTTCTCAGACTCCTCAGAGGGAGACCCTACACATTTTGGTGTAATTCACTACGTAGAATAACATAGGAGGTACCCCTCGACTGATTTACCGTGGCCTCATTGCGATCCTCCTCCATCGATGGGATTAGCCCCTCAATGCGTCGTTAACACATATAACACATACGAAACAGACTCCACTCTTGGTACCGATATTATATCGTTCCAAGAATGTACCAATCCTCACTTACTTGTCCCCTTGGACCCACCATCTAGACCTACAGCTTGGGTACCTTACTCTTTCCAGTGTGGGCTATTTATCATTCAACCAAGTGCTATGCAATGCCATGAATAGATACCATGTGTATAATTCATGCAAAAGTAAATGATTGTGCACAAACAATTATGGTTTAAAATCAGCCTATGTGTCGTGCAAAAACAACCATTTTAATGAATTTTCGCTAATACACAATGCTTTGTTGTAGGAACCTAGTACCAACACAACCCTCGTGTTGCTAGATCCATTATTTTCAAAATAAACTGCATCCTAAATGTTATGCATAAAGAGAAAAATCAAACTTTTTATTATTTTAATGTTTAAACTATTGTATAACATCATCCTCCCCCTCACCGTTTAAATTTTACTGCGGTGATGCATAGGTGTAGAGGTTCTTTTATGCCTTTTTTTTGTATGTAAAAGCAATAAATACACACTTTAACACAAAGGACAAGGCCAAATTGAGGCTTAATCTCATGCTGTAGCCCCATCAGACATTCACATACATAGATCTTACTTTTTATTTTTTTCAAACGTAAAAAACTTTTTTTAATAATATTTTTCCTATTTATTTTAATAAAAAACATGTATTTTTTTGGTTTTTTTCAGATGAGCGATCATTTGAACTAAAACTAAGCATTTTTTCTTATTTAATCCCATGTCCATTCATTTTTTCCCATTTAAAAAAAACTATAAATTTTCATCAAAACTAGTGGTTTTTCGGGTTTTGAAAATTTATAATTATTGTAAATCAATACGGGTTCTGTATAACAGTGATTGCAGCCCTCAAATATAATGCAAGGAAAATTCAAATAAAATTTCAGCCCATGCGCACACCATTTAGACTATGAATGATAAAAAATAAGCAAAATTCTTTCATAAAATAGAGCATACCGCCTTTTTGCGTGTTTTGGGCTTCTTGAATAATTAATTGGGACTGTGTATTGACCCACCAGCCATGGATTTCAGCATAGAACTTCAGTCTTCAGCCTCTTTAGCCTCTTGGAACAATCCGGTACCTCTCGGACAAGCATCCATCATCCGATTCTCTTCTTGATTCTTGCCACATGAATTGCCTCTATGCAGGAGAGAGAGGGAGGAGAGAGAAATACTAAAAATAAAAATTTCATTTTCTTCATCATATTGCACGTGGTTACCATCAAAATCTTGCCCTCTTTGCATAGATCAGGGATCTTCCCTTCTCTCTCTACATGATTGAGCATCCAAGAGACACATACATCTCCAAAAAATGGGGAGTTAATAAAAAAACGCCCCTCCTTGCATCACGACATGTTTTTGCATGTTTTTTTAATTTAGAGTTTCATTTCATTTCATTTATAAAATGTCTACTAAAAAAAAATCCACTTTCACACTATTATGAAAGGGTTTTCTGCCTGTTCGAGGGTGCAAAGGGGCTTCGATTCGTAATTCGACTGGACGGATAGCTTCCTGATGTCGAAATCTATAAACTTGGGCACTGTCATGCATTTTTTGGCTCTCGAATCCAATAGCTGCTTTACAACATCAACCCTTGCGGGGATTAAATGGGGGGGTCAAACGACCTCCGATCGACGAACCGAGACTTGCGTTGGATTCTTGATGTTGAAATGCATCTAGAAAAACTCTAGCTCAGCCATCTACCACCGTTTGATTTTTCATGAAAATTTGCTCTTTACTGCCTCTCGGACACTTTTCGGCTCAAAAAATGGGCTCCATCGCTTCAAGAACGGGTCCAAATTGAGTCATAAACCCAATTCTCATTGGCGACCATGGGATAGGGTGACTCAGCCCATCGAATCCCACGAACTAATCTGCACATAAACACAACCATAAAGAGCATCAAGTTGATACAGAAAATACACAACAAAACACATCACAGCTCTCACCGTACCCTCTGCCAAAACCAAGGCATGAAATACACGAGGAGTAGGCCTAGCATAATTTGACAGAAAGTTGAAAGCTAGTTACTAACCAACTGCTCCAACATAGCCAAGCTAAAAAGAACTATCAAAGAGGTCATCCTAAGTGGTGGTCTGAACTACCTACCTAACTAAGGACAACTTGACTAGGAGCTTCTACTAGGTGAGGACTCTTATAGTCTGATCAAGAAATAGTTTCTTTTAGCACATCGCTCTTTAGTCTCTTATTTTCCATACTCCGCGTGTAAAAAGGAGGGAATTGAGCGTAGTGACCCAAGGAGAACAGGGCATTGGCCTCAAGTCCTGTCTCGGTATCTAAGAACCTACCAAGCCCTTGCGACACTGAATCTTTTTCTAATGCTCACTTTTATTTTTGCTCTAACCTTCTGTATTCTTTCTTATTTTCTAGCTAGAAGCCACCCCTAGGAAGACAAGGCATCGGCCCCGGGTCTTGTCTCATTCCCAGGAACCTACCAGGCCTTCGCAAGGCGATAAATAACAACTCAAGGATTTTTCCTTTCTTTCATTTTCTATTTTTATAGGGGTTAGACCCCTTTTTACACAACTGCGTATATTCATATATTGTCTTTCAGATATTTAGGGGTTTGCCTCTTTCCATCATTATTTTAGTAGGCTTCTCTAACTGCCTCACACTAACAGGAACTCTTGGAACCGCTGCTTAGTAGGTCAATAGAACAGGGTCACTAGAATTGCCTTCTAAAATAGGTCTTTCAATGCTTGGCAATGCCTTTGCATGAGCCAATGACTACTCAGACCTCCCCCAGACATACAGAGACTAAACCTAGGACTTCATACCTCGATTACCGGTCCCAAAAAAAATTAACCCTTACACGCACATATATCATTAATTGCTTAAGGGAAACGACTCGGAAAGGGGACGAAACCACCTGGAATGGCCACAAGAAGCTCCTTCGCAGCAAAGGCTCCCTCCAGTGACTTCGTCAACCTATAGGCCCTCTTGGCCTAAAGAAATCAAACATGACATGACAAAACTAACTGGTCTAAGGAGATAGATCATTAAAACCTTAAAACAACTGGCCTTCTTGGCCTAAAGAAATCAAGCAAACTAGCTCATATAGATCCCTCCTTGGAAGAAGTCATATATACAAAAATACGCTCCATTCCAAGGGGAAAAATAGGGCTCTTAGCCCTAAACTAAATGCATCAAGTTGTGACCCATACCGCCTGCATATATAGCAAGAGGCGTATGCATAACATGTCATCTGATCAACCTATGGGTCTAGGATAATAGTGGTAGATGGGTCTTGATCACTCTTCGCATTACACATATCAACCATCGCCTACCATATAATGCGTGGTCTAATAACATTCCCCACAAGTGACCAAGTCCCATCTCATTATCAAGAGCGACATCCGGAATAGGACCACAGTTGAAGAAGAGGTCCTCTTCATAAGCAAAATTAGCTAAGGAATCCACAAACTGATTCCAATAACGTGGGATGAGCTGAAGAGATACGCTCTCAAATTCATTGGGTAGGGTCATAGCAGTGCGATGATACATACGAAAGATGAGATTCCAGATTGTATATGTCCCATTAAGTTGATTTAAGATCAGATGGGAATTCCCCTTTACCAACAACCACCAAATACCACCTGCCTTGGCAATATTCAGTCCCATAATCAAAGCTTTATACTCTGCCATGTTGTTAGTGAATCCTACCCTGAGATAAACAGCTAATTTCATTGCAACTCTACGTCGGGGGTCTTGGATAACTACTCCAATACTCCCTTTTTCATTAGGCCCCCGGGATGCTCCATCAAAGTATAACATGTATGTCCATAATGGGTTTACACAGCCAGCCATCAAAAACTCCCCTATTCGTAATTATGATAGTCAAAATTCAATATATTGAGAGGATGAACCGATGGCTCCATCCTACCTTCTTCATTAAACTCAATAGGGATGCTTGTCAAAACCTACAAACAGTGATGGCATAAAACTTTGATCGCCTATACAAAGGTACCGTCTTCTTGTTCAATCACTTTGTATCCCTTGCTCTACCACATAAGGTTTCCCTGATATCTTTGCTCGAGATATGGGTGCTCCAAATAAGGGATTAACTGCCCCATCAACTAGTTTAAGCTCTCCTGCAGGTCTCAAATCAACCCCAGCATAGACCTGCAATACATTTAGCGCGTTAGCATATTCAAAAATAATAAGGTTTAATCTTATCAAGATTAATCTAAATTTTAAATTCCACTCCCTATAAATTAGCTAATAAAGCCGTGGACTTATTTTTACCTAGCCGAACTATCTTGTAAGGGCCATCCCATCTAGGTTCCAATTTTCCTAGAAATAATTCTCTACACGCATCGTAGTATAGTACTAACTGCCCCTTTTTAAAGGTATATTTCTTTGCTTTTAGATCATGCAACCGCTTCATCCGATGCTTAGCCACCTCTTGGTGCAAGAGACTCTACAATTTAAGTTCATCCAAGTGGGATATAGTCATAAACCGCTCAAATAGGGCATCTTCATCACCCAAAGAATGATTGATTGTTGCAAATCTTATGGTTGGCAACTCAATTTCTAAGGGCAAGATACACTCCTCCCCATAAACTAATTTGAATGGGGTGTGGCTAGTGGCTCTTTTAAACGTCATGTTATATGCCCAAACCACCACATTTAGTTTTGTATCCCAATCTCGCTTTTTTTCGGAGACTATTTTGGATAGGATACCCACAAGGTACTTATTGGTACTTTCAACTTGTCCATTGGCTTGCAGATTATAGGGGGGTCGTCTTATTATGCTTAATTTTCCATGCTTTAGTCAGGATTTTAATTACCTTTTTCAAAAAATGGGTTCCACAGTCGGATACTATTTCCTTTGTGGTGGACCAAAATGACAGATGATTTACTCAAGTAGAAAATGGGCAGTCTCTTTTGCATTGTCCTGCCTCGTCGCCCGTGCTTCTGACCACTTTGTAAAGTAATCAATTGCTACTATAATGTATCTTTTCTGAGTAGTAGATGATGGGGTAATAGGTCCCACAAATTCGATGCCCCACTTCTCAAATGGAAGGGTAGCCATAATCGGCGTAAGTGGATGCTTCCTATTCTTTGACACGTATCACATCTCTTGACATAGTCAAATGAATCCTGAAAGATGGACGGCCATCAATATCCAGCTCTTAAAGCCTTCTGTACCGTTAACCGCCCACCAGCAAAGTGCTCTCCACAAGCAGAGTCACGACACTCTTTCAATATAAATGGAACCTCGTCAGACATCACACATCGGTGATAGATATCAAAAATACATTAAAAACCACACCTTACACCTATCAACGTATGTAAAATTTTAAACGGTAGGGAGTAGGGGGTTGTTGAGAGTGGATAAAGTACATTAAATTTTGATGCTTCATGGTGCATATCATATAGAGTTCATGGTTGTTTAAGATTAAAGAGGGACTAGTAGCACGAGGAAGCTCGGTGCTAGCCCTAAGAGCAACAAAGCACTATTGTAGTAGAAGAAAATCGTGAAAAGATTTTTCTTCACACTTTCACATTGCTAACTTTCAATGAACATTTGTTTGAGCATGATGGCCATATTCACACTTGCATTGATGCACCATATGGTATCATATCCTAGATACATATAACTTGCTTATATGAGTGATGACATATGCTAAGAGAGTGAGGTATCCCAAGCCATAAGGCTAGATATTCGGTTCCTTAGGAGTTATTTGGAGAGGTTTATATATGATCAATTAAGGCGTGCTCCCTATGTGTGTGTTACGTGGTGTATAACACCAACATTTTTAGGGACTCCCTTTGAGGAGTGGGGAAAGAATTATATATTGGATTAAAAAATCGTACAAATGCAAAGTTTATAGACACTCTCACCAACCGCGAGGTTGTGTGGGGTAGTTTTAGGTGAGTAGTAGAGGTTCGTTTAGTGCCTTAGAGCTAGTGTCAGGACATTTTAGGTCTTGACACAGGATGAGATCATCTTTCTTGAATTCTTTCTGTTTGATGAAGTTGTCATGGTAAACTTTGCATTGAGCTTGGGTGGCTTCCATGCACTATAGGGCCACTTTCTGTATTTCGTCTAAGCATCCAAGTGCAAGTGGCAGCACTGCAGAGACTCACCATCTCCTAGACACTTTGTGATGGCCACTCGCATAGAGAGGGCAATTCTAGCTCAACAAAAAAGATGGCTTCTGTACCATAGACCAATTGGAAAGGTGTGTGTCATCTTGTGGCCTTATGGAAGGTTTTGTAATGGCTAGAAGGCCTATGTAAGTTTATCACCCTTGTCGTGACAATGTGTGGCACTTGTCCTTGTGAGAATCAAACAGAGGATGCAATTAGTGACTTCAACTTGGCCGTTGGCTTTGAGATAGTAGGGTAGGAAATCGAGATGGTGGTTCTTGTAGATCTCTATTAGCTCTTCCACAATCTTGTTTAGAAAATGAGTACCTCTCTCACTTACAAACTCCAAAGGACTACGAAAGCAGGTGACAATGTTCTCTTACAAGAACATAGTCACATTATTGGCATCATCTTGCTTGAGAGCTTTGGCTTCACACCACTTTGTCACATAATCAATACATATGAGAATATATTTGTTCTGCTTTATTTTGGTGGGAGAGTAAGAGTGGATTTTTGGAGCTGATTTTAAAGCGCAAAAGTAGCCTAGGAGAGGCATAAAAAAGTAAATTTTTATGAAAAATGAAATGGTTGTGGATCAAGGAACTGGAGTTTTCCTAGATGTAGTTCAATGCCAAAATCCAATGCAAGTGTCTATTCATCAATCGGAGTCTGTTTGACCCCCCATTTAATAGCTACAATGTTTGGTGTTATGAAGTGGCTATCGGATCTAGAATCCAAAAAGCATGTGACAGACGGCAAAGTGATAGATTTCGATGCTAGAAAACCACCCGTTATTCATCAATCGGAGTCTGTTTGACCCTCCATTTAATGGCTGCAATGTTTGGTATTATGAAGTGGCTATCGGATCCAGAATCCAAAAAGCATGTGAGGAGGGAAAAGTGATAGATTTCGATGCTAGAAAACCACCCGTTATGAAGTGGCTATTGGATCTAGAGGCCAAAAAGCATGTGATAGAGGGCAAAGTGATAGATTTTGATGCTAGAAAATCGCCCATTCGGTTGAATTGGAATTCCAAGGTTGTTTGCCCCCTCAATCGAGCCACAACTACTTTGGGTCAAGGGTGAATACCAAAAAATAAACTAGATAAGTTGTGGTTTAATGGTAATCTTCAATAAAGAGGATAAAAACTCAAAACATGAAACATGATAGGGGGAGGGGAGGCGACATTTTTTCGACGCCTCCTCAAATGCTCTAAAAATGGCATTTTTGGGCCTGGAACGATTCTCTTTCCCCTCATGGGCATTGGTTGCATGAAATTTTTGCTCTCCATCACTCTAATTCTCACAAAGAATGATGTAGTATTTAGCAAGATCCAAAATCAGTCTTTCTCTCTCTCTCTCTCCTCTTTCTCTCTCGCCATAAACGTGTTTCATATGGGCTAAGAGAATGAGGGGGAATGGGTACTAGTTTGCGAGTGACGGAATGCAAGGGGTAGATCAACAAAGCGCTAAGGACACATGTGGTGGGGCTACAAATGAGCGTTAATGGCTTCCTGTTTTTGAATTATGAGGCATACATATGCGATTTTATGAGTAAGTGGGCTTTCTCTTGGTTTCATGATGCATATTGATTTCCTACGGTTGAAATTGGTTTCTAGTGCTTGAAAATGGTTCATTCTATAAAAAATGTCAACATTAATAGTAATTCTTAATCATTTATACACTTTATTGAAAACACACAAAAGCGTAATTTTATGCTAAATTATCAATTTTATGAGTTCCTTCAAGGAAAATTGTGTTCCCATGGAGAAAAATGGGGAGTAATAATGAATCTCACTATTCTTAAATGTTTCATATTAAAAAAATACATAAAATTTTTAATTAAAAATAAATGTAAAAAATAGAGAAAATTGAGTTTTAATTGAGAAAAATTTAGATATCATGCGTGAAAAATGATAAGAAATTAGGACTATGTTTGTGTAAGTATAATGGAGATAAGGCATGAGGATTTACCTCAGCTTATCCCCATTTGTATGTTTTAGTGTGTATTTATTGCTTACATTATGAAGAAACAAACTTCGAAACACCTCTTAACCTACCCATCACAAGAAAAATCTTAAATGGTAGGGAAATAGGGGGTTTTATGTGTTGAATATGGTTCAAAATCTAATTTGTTTACTGCACTCTTCATATAGGTTCATATCTTATTTTAAGTAATAAGAGGTACAGTGGCATAAGTAGTTCGGCACTGCCTTATCATCGCAGCAAAGTGGTCAGTGAAAGAAAATCATGGAAACAATGTTTCAGCACATTCACAATGATGATTCTATTTAAGTAAAATGTTTGTGTACTCAAAGTAATCCACTTTGTATTGCATTGCATTGACATGATATAAAGAGAACTATCTTAACTTGGATGCATAGAACTTGATTTCAAACTATTGACTGACGATGAGTGTGAGGCTCCCTATGCTATAGGTTTAGTATAATCCTTTCCTTGGGGACTGATTTGGTGAGGAATATGCTATCTCCTGGAATGGATATTAAGAAGATAGGACTTTGTGTGTATGTGTTATATGTTGAGACGACGCATCTTGGGGGAAATCCTTAGGTGTAGGAGAGGCGTAGTGGGGCCACAATGATAAGCTAGGGGGGTGCTCCCTTTGTTTGTACTACAAGGTGCTAGTCGCCTACATGTTTGAGTGCTCCCTTTGCTTGGAGTCGAGAAGGGCATCACATTGAAATACATGTATCTACAAACGTATTCTCTCAATAAAACAGTTCATAGTGTCTATATGCTCCTAGCCACAAGGTTGTGGGGTTGTCTGGGTGAGTATAGGATGCCCAGGTAGAGCCCTAGAGCTAGTGTTGATCCCATGTTTTGTCCCAATAGGTGGTGCATCGAGATAGGGACTAGCCAGTCAATTTATACCAAAGACTATCAAGATAGACCCATTATTTGTTGAGAATCAGCAATCACACTCAAACAACCTCTTTGTATGGAGTCTCAGGGTCAAGGATATGCAGGCTAACTTATCCCATATGCACAATGGTGCCTACTGCAGTTTCCTACTTTCCTATAAAGCATTGTACTTGCTTCCTTTCTTAATGCAATGATAGTACTCTTTTCATTTCAGTAAAGTGTCAATGTCATTGTCCACATAGAAAAGATTGTGTTTATGAGTCCAAGTCTCAATCTTGGAACCTAATTCACTTGTGTAACAAACAGTGTCCTTTCCATCATGAGTCTACACTTCTTTTTCCATCCTCCATAGCTTCCGATTTTGCCATGCTCTAGATCCCGCATTTCTCACATGGTATCAGAGCCCAGTTGGGCATGGCATTGCTTGTCTAGCCTCTCTTGATTCCTTTCAACCTCAGTCTAGCTCAATGTCAGCTCATGACTTCATCTCCCAACTCTACTCTCACTGAAGCTTCCATGGCAGCCATAGCCAGCAGCACCCTGTCAGATTGAGCTGCTTATATCTCACTCCACAGGTCAAATCTCTTGGAGCTTCCTTCTGGAAAAGTATTCCCCAACTCACAAAGCTTCCTTGTATCACATCAATCCAGGACATTGGACCATCTGGAGCTCAGGATTGTGAAAATCCTCAATCTCTGCTCTGTGTCTGCCATAGCCAGACAGGACCTACCTTACTTGGAGCTTCCATAACTCTTCAACCAGGCCATTTCAGCCGACGATTTCTTCTAGGGAGTTGTTTCTCTGCTCAAGGCGCTTCATCCTGGCACAACAAATAACCACATTGGCAAGCTACAGCTCTGGCATTGCACAAATTCGACGTCGCTGCCCCAGACTGCGCCGATTCTGTTCGCGCCCCCTGCGTGCTGCATACTGTCTATGATTTTGACGATTATAATAGGGCTTTGGTAGCCCATGAAATCAGCTTCCTAGGCATATAAAATTTTTTGAAAATGATCCACTGTAGCTTCTGCAATCAGCAAAAAACCAGGCCCCTGTCTCAGAAACCCTAATTCCACCATAGCCAAAGCTTCAAAATCTTGACATTTTTCACTGTTTCTCTCACTGAAGTTATCAACAGTGATTTTAATCACTGAGCAATACTCTCTGAAGTTCATTAAAGTACTGTCACTCATATCTGAAGGCATCAGCATCAAATCAAGAAGGGGAAGATCACTTGGATTTTAAAAGAGTAAAAGACTTTTGCAGATCTGGTATTCATTGACACTCAGTTAGTGTTTTTTAGCACTTGTGTCTCTCAACCAATTCTTCTGTTGCTCAAATCTAATAAGTCTGAAGTTGATTTGCTACTGTTCCCGTAAATCTAACATGGGCAAAGACTCTCCAAATGCTCGATTCAAAGGAGTTGGGTTTCACACCTGGCAAACCCGCATCAAGCTCATCTTGATGAAAAAGGGTCTCTGGGCCATCACAAATGGCAAAGAGAAGAAACCTCGGGACGCGGACCTTGCAACTACTTGGCAAAAGAATGATGACAGAGCTCAGGCCATTATCAAACTGGAGCTAGACGACAGTTATATCCACCATGTGGATAACTGTGAGACCTCACAGGATACATGGAAAAGACTTGACACCCTGTTCGGTGCACAATCTAAATCATCAAAGTATGGTCTCCTAATTGAATTCTTCAGGCTTGAAATGAAGTCCAGCACGTCACTTGCCACACATCTTAATTACATGGAAGGACTCCTAACCCAACTTGCAGGAATCAACATTAAAATGGATGAAGATGTTTGCATCAGTGTTCTACTTAAGAGCTTGCCTCCTGAATATAATAATGTATCAACAACTTTAATCAACATGCCAAATCCTAAACTTGTTGATATCCAGGCATCACTGTTAGAAGAAGAAAAGAAGCTAAAAACTAAAGAAGAACCAAGTACCTCTAGAGATGAGTATGCATTATATGTTGGCAACATGTACAAAGGCAAGAAGGATCAGCTCTTTTGTGACTTCTGCAAAAGGATCGAACACACCGAGAAGTTCTGCCACGCAAGAAAGAGATCCCAAAAGGCCTATCTAGTCGCAGTCAAAGAAGAAGAAGAAAATAGAGCAAAGGAAGAAGAAGATGAAGATGAAGACCACCAGGATTGGAAGGACAAGACTCATCAGTCCTTGTACTCTCATAATTCTGATAGACTGTTTTAATAGCCTTGTATTTTCCTTGCCCTAATGCTTCCTGCCATAAGCTTTGTAAACTCCTTATGTAACTTGGCATTACAGTCCCTGTACACTTTGTGAGGCCCCTGTTACAGCCTCTGGATGTCCACCATGTTTATGGTACCCACACTTAGCTTTTTCTGCGACAGCCTCTAGTGTTTTGCCATGTCTGTGGTATGCCCACACTTTGCAGGTGGTTCTCATTACAGCCTCTACACACTTTGTGCCTTTTCTAGTTGTGATTGAGGAGGGGTGTTGAGAATCAGCAATCACACTCAAACAACCTCTTTGTATGGAGTCTCAGGGTCAAGGATATGCAGGCTAACTTATCCCATATGCACAATGGTGCCTACTGCAGTTTCCTACTTTCCTATAAAGCATTGTACTTGCTTCCTTTCTTAATGCAATGATAGTACTCTTTTCATTTCAGTAAAGTGTCAATGTCATTGTCCACATACACAAGATTGTGTTTATGAGTCCAAGTCTCAATCTTGGAACCTAATTCACTTGTGTAACAAACAGTGTCCTTTCCATCATGAGTCTACACTTCTTTTTCCATCCTCCATAGCTTCCGGTTTTGCCATGCTCTAGATCCCGCATTTCTCACATTGTTTCCCAATAAACACTGTCAAATCTGAGATCAAAAACTAAAAAGACCTAAAAGGGCTAGATGGCGAGCTGAAATTATTAAGAGATATTCTCCTAAGCATAGTAGTTTGATATCTTTGAGAAGGGGAGGTCTTATTGGCCTAATAAATATCCTACTTAGTTCATCAAGGGGAGGAGAAAGCTCTAGCATTTTCCTTTCTTTGAAAAGTCAATCTACTTTAAGTGGAAGTGTAACCCCACTGATAGAAACCCCTAGTATAAACTCGATCCTCATGATGGCACAATTGATTGCAATTCTTGCAGGAACACCGGGTTTGCTAACTTTCGATTTTCCTCTACCCATATTTAATGGGTTAGCAGAAGAGGATGTAGAGCTTCACATAAGTGAGTTTCAAAAACTCATGTTTAATTGCCAAATTCAGGACGAGGGACATCTAATGATGCTCTTTAACATGGCCCTAAAAAAGGGAAGGCTACAATGTGGTACCACGGCTTAGAAATCGATACTATAACCACAATCAATTTATTTTCTGCATCCTTTCGAAGGGAATTTTTCCTTGAGAGAGGTGGACAATATTGGTTATGTGTGCTAAATGTGATACATTAAGAGCCCCATGAAAATGTTTGAGCATATGCCAAGAAGATGAAAGAGATCCTTCATAAGTTGAAAGCCTCTATCCCTATCCCACAACTATAATATTTCTTGCATGGATTCGACTTCAATATCCAAGTGCAGTTAAGTAATGTCCCTCTAGCGGATATAGATAATGTTATAACCTGAGCAGAGGAAGTAGAGTTCCACTTATAAGTGGCCTATGCATTGAGGGAAAATCTAAATTTGAGCCTTAGTCCTAGAAAATAATTTGGAATTGGTTACTGGAGATCAAGGTGTGATCAATACCCTTGTGACCAACCTGAATGGTAGAGAAAGCATGATACAAAATGTGACTTTGTTGCCAGGTCCTTCAAATGTTGTTAAGCCAACAGATAACCAAAGAGCTACTTTTGTAAACCAAGGATCAATATAGGTAGCACCCCCTTTGCAAATTGTGTAACCTAGTGGGAGGGGGGGGGGGGGGGGGAGGTTAGCTCCTAAAGCCATTGGTTATGAGTCCTCTACATCAAGTATTGTAGGGGAAGTAAAAGATATGATGAAACATTATATGGATATGATCATTGAGAAATACATACAAATTTCCATAAATGTTAATATTTTAAAATGCTAGAAAAATATGATGGGTACTAGAAAGCCCAATGATGTGGGCCCATCGCGACTCAGTTGTAAGTGGTATAATGAGCAATATATGATGTGGTCCCATTGTGATTCAACTATACTAGAAAGCCCAATGATGTGGGCCCATCGCGAATCATTTGTAAGAGGTGTGGTGGGAAACATTTCCCTCATAATTTTCCTAATGTCAAATGTGATATCTATGGGAAGTTTGGTGTTGGAGTAGGGTTAGTTCTCTCTAGCAAGGTAGTTAGCATTCTGGGCCCATGAACCATCATGCGAATAATGAGAGTACGAAAGGAGAGGGCCCTAAGAAAATTTTGCAAGGGGATAAAGCCACACTTGAGAAAATTCCGAGTGGGATAAGTCCAGTTGAAGCTTTGCCAATTAGTGAGAGTTTATCTCCTAACAATGTTAGGGTAGTAACTAGGGGTTAGAAATTGAAAGACACTAAAAAAGATAACCCTAGTATAAGCAAAGTTAACCCTGAACTAGTAGAGATGATAAGCAGGTGTTGGATGCCTAGGCTAGTCCTCTTAAAAAATTATGGTATTTTAGAGGAGCTCCTGATCAAAAGAAAAAAAAATCGAAAGAAAATGAGGGTGCTAAGATTATCAAAAAGTCAAAAGATCAAGTACAGATTATGTGGCACTCCTACAGGAGTTTAGGGATATATTTGCATGGAGTTATGACGAATTGAAGGAGATTCCCCCCATTGTTATCGTGCATACGATCCCATTGAAAGAAGGTAGTAAGCTAGTGAGGCAGAAGGTTAGACGTATGCCTTTTGAGCTGAGAGAGCCTCTTTTTGAGGAATTGACGCATTTAAGAAAGGATGGTCTCATATTTCCTATTGAATATATATAATGGTGCTCACTAGTGGTAATGAGAAAGAAAAAGAACAATCAAATCTTCTTGTGTGTCGATTTTAAGGGATTGAACAAGCAGACAGTGAAGGACTATTATCCTTTGTTCTTTATCGATCAGATTTTAGATCAACTAGCAGGGCGAGATATACACTCTTTCATGGGATATTTCACGGGTTATACTCAAATGGCCATAGTTGAAGAGGATAAGTTAAAGACGATCTTCATTATAGGTTTTTATACTTTTATGTATGATGTGATGGCTTTTGGCCTACATAATGCTCATGAATCTTGGCAAAGAATGGCTAATAAGACGTTTACTGATATATCCCCTAAAGAGCTAAAGGTTTTCATAGATGATTTGGGAGTAGCTACCATGACCCGTTATAGATAATTAATTGTTCTACATTCATGCTTTGAGCGATGTTGTGAGTATTGTGTAGCATTGAATCCTAGAAAGTGTGCATTTAGGGCGCCTTATGATTTGCTATTGGGTCATGTTGTCAGTGTGGCTAGTATTACCCCCAACCTTGAGTAGGTAGTTGTATTGTGTGGCCCTAAGCCCACCCACTTGCCCTAGCAAAGTTCATAGTTTTGTTTCATTCGTGGGGTACTATTGTCAATTCATTAATGCATTAGCTGAATGTTCATTACCCTTGACGAATCTTTTATCTCATAGCCATGTTTTTGAATGGACAAAAGCATGCAAAAGTGATTTTTGAAGATGTTAAAATGGTATTATCCAAAGCGTCAATTTAACAGCCTTAAAAAGGGGTGAGACCCTCTATATTCATGGCAAAAAGGCATAGTATTAGTTGTTTCCTATTCCAAACTTGGGAGGCACAGCTTTGTCATCCTATTGCATTCACAAGTCAAAAGTTGGGAGTTTTGAGTTCCGTTACATCTATTTGGAGAAGGTTTGCTTAGCTATGGTATTCGCCACCAGCAAGTTTAGACATTATGTAGGCTTTATGAGAAGGTGGTTTTCTTCAATAAGGCAGAGGGATTGTGCTTATTACCAAATAGGCTTCAGTCCCCCTGATCGCCTATCCAAGCGGTTGATCTCTTTGCAGAAGCTTGACTATAAGATTAGGAGCAAGACACCAAAGTTGTAGGGTATCGTAGAGTGTCTAATAGATTTTGGTGAGCCTAAGGAAGAGTGGGATGATATTAGTGATTGTGAGGACTTATGAAAATTGATGTAGCCTCTATTTCATCATGGTATGTGTCTATCACACATTATCTATCAACAAGCAACCCAGCAAAAACTCTTTCTAAATCTGAGAAGAGGAAGATTAAGTAGCAAGCACTTCACTTTTCAATAATAGCAGGTGTCTTATATAGGAAATGTGTGGATGAGATTTATTGTTGTTATGTGGTGCTTGATGAGGTACCCTTTATTCTACAGGAATATCATGACTTAGCATGTGGAGGCCATTTTGCTGGACAGCTCATTGCCCAGAAAGCTTTACGTGCTAGCTATTGGTGGCCGATGGTTTTCGAAGTTTCTTTTGTATACATTAAGCATTGTGATTTCTCCCACAAAGATATGATGCTAGGGAAAATCATAAGTAGTTGCTTAATCCTATTCTTGTGACTTTTCCCTTTGAGAAGTTGGGTATCAAATTTTTTGGACCTGTGCATTCTTCGTCTACTATGCGGAAGTGTTATATCATTGTGGCAACAGACTACTTTAGAAAATGTTATGAAGCTCGAGCTATGATGAAGGAAAATGCCAAGGAAACAACTAGTTTTATTATAGAATAAAATATTTACTGTTTTGGTCCACCTAAAGAATTCGTGTCCATGACTATGGGACATACTTTTTGAATAAGGTCATAGAAGCCTTGATTGAAGCTCCAAAAATTAAACATAATAAAACCACCCCATATAATCTCCTTTGTATCAACTACACAAGGGCTTATAGTCCATGGATCTTTTATGGTTTGGGCAATTCGGGGAGATGTGACCCTTCTCTCTGCATCTGTAGCATTCCACTTCTGATCTCTATCTACCACTAGACCGTCTTCCTCTCTAACTTTGGGCAGGGAATCTCCTTGGACCAAAATTAGGACCAAACTCTCTAGCTTTGGGCCTTGATGTCTTGCATTGTCATCTTAGATTCCAATAGGTTAGTCCTTGCTTCTTTATCTTTTTTATGCCATACATCTCCTTTAGAGGGCATATATATTTTGTGTGGTTCTTTCTTAAACAGTAAGAATAGAGTGCTCTAGGGATAGTTGGATTTCAAGCACATTCAATGGCTAATGTCCTGCTTGATGGTACTTTTCACACCATGTGTTTGATCGCATCATATCTCTTTCTACACCTGCAGTGTTGGATATGCTAACAATATATATTTAGTAACTACAATTTATTTGCAATCACATCCATAAGCTCTTTCTTGATATTTACACTGAGTTGGATAAGTAGTCCTTCAAATTTTCTCCTCCTAAAGAACTTGGAGTAGGACTTTGAGGCATCTATGTAATCATCACATAGATTGGTTGTGTTGATGTAGAGGATTCTCTGTTCAAAATCTAGTTCATAACTATTGTTTGGATTGTTGGTCACTAGTTCTAGTTGATAGGATTTCATTGCTATTATTGATTTGCCATTGGGGAAACTCTTTGAGACTACTGCTATTGTGGTTGAACCATCATTTGAGCCCTTTTGAGGCACTGTTTGTGGCTAGTGTGGATTCAGTGCACCATACTACAATATTGTTTACATATGGATAGGGGTAGAAGGAATAATCCTTGGGATTGGATTTGGTGGGTACCATTCCTAGCATTGGAGGAGATATGGCTCTTCTTTTGAAAGTGATAGATAACATCGCTTCAACTTCATCATACAATCTTGCACCTTTCACTACAACTTATAGGTTGACTGGTTTTCTTTGCTCCACAAACTTACAGACTTCTAGTTGTAGGCCTCTAAGAAAAATTCCCTTCTGGATGCCTTTATCCAAATTATGGTTGCTCCATCTCTTTAGTATGGATTCCATTCTAGAGACATATTCTTCTACTCATTATCTAGAGAAGTGATTTAAGCATATGAACTCCTCTCACATCTTTTTTTCAAAACCTTTGCACCTGAATTTGGTGAGAAAGGCCACCTTTCTTCAAGTCATCCCATGCAAAAGTTCATGTTGCTTGTCTCTCATACCACTAAAATGCCACGCCTTTGAAAGTGGTAGGGAATATTTCCAACCAATGCTCAAGAGTTCTAGCATTGTTGGCTACACACACTAGCATGAACTTCAATCCATGAAGATTGGAGCATTTATTATATTCTCCATTAAAGATTGGCAATGGGACTACATTCGCTAGCCTATCACATCAACATTTTCAGGATGGAGAAGGAGACCTTGATTTGCCATTGGGACTTCTGTAAAGAGTGCCACAAGGGCGTCAAAGGAGGCTCTTGCTGCTAGCTTGTTCTTAACTTTGACTTTTCCATCTTCTCTTCTCATATACCTCTAGGTTCATTCTAGTGCTTGTCTCTTGATCATGTCATTTATAAGGGAGTTGGCTCCACCTAGTTTATTTGTAATCAATAGAAGGGGATTAGAGGGAGTTTAATCTCTTGAAGACTCTCTTGCCAACAATTCTTCTACTTCTTTCTTTTCAACCTCTTTAAATTTTACTTTCATGCCACTACAAAGGAAAATATATTCAGTTCTAAAGATATAAAAATTCATTCTTTTGAGGATCGCTATAGTGCCATTGTCATGATAATACCAAATTTGGAGGGTCTCAATCGTATATGTTGTAAAGAACACTATGTCTACCAACTTTCAGTGGGTTACCAATTGGAAAAACAGAATATTATCTATATACCAAGCATCCCATATATCTTGTTGTTGTGCATCCATCCTATGCCTTGCCAAAACCTAACATTTTACATCTTACCATAGGCATTATACATCAAACATCGGCATTGTGGATAGTTGTATGGGAAATGCCACACCACCATTTATTTAGAATGCATCCGATAGCCAAGTGACTCGGATTACTATACTTAGTACACCATAGGATTTTAAGGGTAGCGTTTTTATCATCCTCTAAGAGTTTGCGAGCCTTGTCCTTTCTCTTGGACTTAGTGGCCTTCCAACATTCCTCTTCCTTAAGTCATTCTCCTCACTAATGAACAAGTCCCAACTCTTTTCCTTATTATCCTTGTTAACCTCCATTAAGCATGAATCTTGAAGCTTTTTTATGATCTCCCACTTGATGATGACTGAAAATTATTCAATGAAGGCCAAATCTTCATGAATGGCCTAACACCGGGACTACCTCAAGTTTCTCCCATGCATGAGTGAGCACCTCCCTCGTGCATATATTTATGGATTTTTATTCTTAGATTTTGTGCTAGAAAAACATGAAAATTAACTTTTTGGTTTTTCTTATTTCATTGGATGAAGGATATAGATTTGGGCCTAATGAAACTATTTTAATAATAAATATAGCTTAACAAAAATATGTATCTTATCTTTACATCTTAGGGTACAAAGATTATGATGATAATAAGAGCACAATAAATGTAAATAATAGAGGTACCCAAAAAAATCATGTAATTATTATGTACCAAAATGTGCTCATTTGATAAAATATATGAATAATTTAATTTCTTAACTCTATCTAATATTTTGCTAACTAGAAACACATGAAACATTGGTTTCCTACTATCTATCTGCTAATGTGATCACTATTACTTGTAATACCTATTGCAACAAGTCACGCATCATACTATCAAATAGACAACTACTTATTTTCATAGCAATGAATAAGTTGTGATTCCTTCTTGTGTGCCATGTCATGAATCATGTGACAAATAAACATTGAAAATCTTTTTTTTAAAATAAATAAGTAACATCTTATTTTTATAACAATGAGTAATTTAATTATTATAACAAGGCAAACATGGCTAAGAATTTTCTAAATCCAACAATTTGGTCTCTTCCTCCTCAATGAGATCGCTAATTATCAACATAGGACCAGGTTTTGTATCTTATTTGCCCAAGTTCACTTTCTTCATCTTGCCTCATCCTTTTATAGCTTTGTTGGTGTCACATTCTCACTTGGTCCCTAGCATCATTATACTTGGTCCCCTTTGTAGAATTTATTGGTTTGTTGGTTTCACACTATCAATTTCAAATCTAAATTCACTTAAACCACTCAACCATAGACCAACAATCTAATTGCTTCCTTTGGAGCTAGATTTTATAGTACTTGCTATATAAATCATCCATTATATCATAGTCTATGGCTTGTTGTTTGTCTTTTGAGGCTTCAACATTTTATTCATTATCAAACTCCTCTTATTATGGGTCTTCATCATCATGAGACTCTTCAAATGACATTATTGCTATCCTTTGATATCTTGAATTTTCAAGAGTGCACAATTCTATGACAAATTTAGGCCATGCATCCTTGTCTAGCTTCATTCCATAACTTTTGATAGCTCCTCTACGGAGCTTAAGTTTGATTCGATGCTGCATAATTTAAGTGCTCTAATAAGCTCTTACTCACACTAAGGTGTCTCATATGTGTAACTAGTGGGATACATAGGAACTAGGGGTTAGGTACCTAGTCATGCTAACTAGGGTATATAAGGTATAGGAGTCTTAGTATATGGCAACCAATTATTATCAAGAATATACTCTTCACCTTGATCTTTAGCTTCCATGGCTTCCTCCTCCCTTCTGCCCTCTTTTCTATCTTTCTCTCTCCTCTTCTAGTCTTTCTTTCTCTTCTTACTTCTCTCTTTCTCTCTCTTCAGCTCATTCTCCTCTCTCGTCTCAGCTTCATTCATTACAAGTGGCATCAAAGCATCATGCTTTGGTCCTTTTCTTCTTCCTCTTTCTCCATCTAGTCCCTTTTCAAATCTCAAACCCTAGTTACTCAGGTTACAGGAACAAGTATAGCAGGAAGGACCATAGTTAGTTTCAACTTTTTGGAGCAAGCACGAGCTATGGCTAGAGACTCAAACACATTTGGAGATAAAATGGCTAACTTAGCAGGTTGTTACTTCTTTTCATGCAAATTTTAGGGATTCCAAGCCAATATTAGAGACTCAGGAGTTAGAAGAGGGCAAAATCTTAGTTACTTTTTGCTTCATTCCCCTTCTCTCTCTTCCTAGGCAAGCTACCATAGGCCCTCAGTAGAGAAAACCTCTTTCCTCCCTCAGAGCAACTCTTAATGTGCCTATTTGAGACAACATGAGTCTTCCCTAACCCCCCTCCCCCCCCCCCCCCCCCCCGCGCCCCTTCCCCAGGATCAAGTGAAGCACCCTCGTGAAGGGTTACTACCAAGCAACTACTCTAGGAGGGAATAGCCCGCAATTTGCAATGCATTTTGCATAGTTGTTCCCTACTCTAGCTGCCCCATCTTCTAGCTTTGCTCAACCCTTCTCTGCTTCTCCATGGCATTGGCAGCCCTCCTATACCTCCTCGATTAGATCTTGGCCCTCATTCTACAACATCTAAGCTTCCACCTCCTACAAGATTGAGTTCATTATTGTTATACCCTACCTTGAACGGTCATTAAAGCTCAACCCAAGCTCTCACATCAACCTAGAACCTTTGGAAGCTCATCCCTTAGGAGATATTCTTGGAGATCTTTCAGTCCCTTATGTCTCCTTTTACTCGAATTGAAGACATGGAGCTCAGCATGCAGGGAGTTCTTGTGGGCAGCCATGAAAGCTCTCTTTGAAGCTTTCTATCATTGAAGGCTAAGCTTGGGTACAAGCTCAGGAGCCCCCATCATTAGTGGAATCATTTGAATGCTTGAAGGCTTCATCCACTGGAATGCTCTAATTGGGCTTGCTTGATGGAGAAATTTGCATCATGGTGTATCATGCTTCACCTATCTTCCCCAAACACTGAAGAGGTATGTGAATCTAATCTTAGTCTCTCATCTTAACCCACTTGTTGACCTTAATTCCTTTTGTTGGAGAAATTAAGGTTGCAGAGACTTTACTAGTCCAATTCTTTATTGTATGCATGTGCCCACTGAAATCAATCCATGTTTGCTTCCCAATGCATCATGACTAATCCTAAATCAATTGTGTTTGCTAACATTAACTCTTTCTTGAAATTGTGTGACTGGATTAATTCCAAATGAGTAATAAGCCTTGTAAAAAGGGATAAGTAGCAGTCAGTGAGTCACTAGATTGCCAAGGTAATCTGTATCCAAGCTCTTGTTTATCCTCGCATCTCATGAAGTGATCCAACGTTTCTTTTCCAATGCATCTCATGTTGATTTATTAATAAAATTATTTGCCATGTATACTTTGGTTAAGGAAAAAGGCCGATGCTAGGCAAGGTGGTAAGCCAAAAGAGAGGTGACCCTCCCTTACCACTTAAGACCCTGAAGGGGTGCACAACTTGGCCCAGGGGAAACTTTGCCCATCTCTTGGTGATCCAGAGTCTGATACTTGTACACAAGTGCAAGTACCCTCCTATGGTCACTACTAGTCCTGATGAAATAATCCCCTTTAGACACCCTTTCAGTGCTTATGGTACCCATGTATGACACTTGAGGTGTATGCAATTAGAAGAGATATATGGCATTAAGCTCTACTTATGCAGCGATGATAGAGCAAATGGATATGTAAATGTGCTTGGGATTGTGATCAGTATGCTCAAGATGTTGTTTATGATGTTGCTTAGGCACCTCAGTTTGTGAGCCATCCATACAATGCATTTGCATTAAGGGATTGATCATGTTTTAGTCGTTGTCAATCAGGACAATCGTAAATATTCAATTATAGAAAATTTTATGTTACACCTAGGAGTGAACCCTATATATCGTCTCAAAGAGGGCTTTGTCCCCTTTGGTTTAAATAAAAAATCTCCCCAATGCGAGGTATGGTCCAAAAGTTATGGCCATTTTTGTGCGCTAAGGTCATTATGGATAGGGTGCAAACCACTCCAAGACAAACACGTAAATCTAATTGTAAAAAAATTTGATCATTTTTTGTCACAAATATTAATATCTTGTCTCGAAGAGGGCTTTCTCTCCCTTGATTTGAATCAAAAATCTCACTGATCGGAGTTTCCCACACCAAAAGTTACACCTCTATTGATAGTGGGTCCTGTGGACTACATCTAGATGGCTGGCCAAAAAGGAAAAGTAAGGACCATGAAGAGCTCTAGAGGGAGATTAGAGATTCCAGGACCTCAATGAATGATGAATGTGCCTCCGCACAAGATTACCATGGTGATATGCAAGTAGATGGAAGAATGTAGAAGAAGAGAAACTCTTCAATAGTGGTTCTCTTGTGTTAGTAGAGGGAAGAATGTAGAAGAAGAGAAGAACCTCTACTTTTTGTGAGCCAAAAGAAAAGAGGCCATAGGAAGATAACTAATGTTGTGTTTCTACCTCTCTAAGTTTGTGGGTTTACAAAAGCTAGAGCAAATATGGAAATTGGAAGTGGAGTTGATGACTTTTCATGAGAAGATCATGGAAGTTAGATATGTGATTCTTCTATAACATAGATCCTGAAGCAAGATAGAGCTACTTCTTCTCTAAAACACAATATTCTCTTTATAGCATCAAGTGCAAAAAATTTATAGGTAAAGTCAATCTCAAGTAGCAATTATTATCAAGCTATGAAGATATCATACATGTGATTGTCCTCTTTATAGCATCAAGTTCAAAACATTTATAGGTAAAGTCAATCAAAAGTAGTAAGCATTGTAAAGCTATGAAGATATCATACATGTGATTATCTAGAAATCTTTAAGAAAATCACAATGCACTAGAACTTCCTTTGGGTTTCTGCAATCACAAAAGTTTTCGTCTCTCCATGCTTGTATGCTTACACTTGGTTCCATTGATATGTAATGTTGAATCTTTTATAAGGATCTCAATGGGGCAATAGAATTGATTGTTGAGGGATGGTACATCCAAGAGCTATTCTTGTTATGGATGGTTTTTAAAAAGGTTTTTGAAACATTTTTGTCACAATGAGAGTGAAGTTGCAAGGAGCTTCCATGTTTAGATAACAAATATCTACAGATTTTGATACAAGATTAGGCTACAAGCTCTGAGTCTTTTAAAACTCTTGCAATGGCAATAGGTATATGAAGTTCTATCAATTTTATTTGGGCACTCATTGCCAATAAACAATGGATGTTTGTAGAAATATATTGTAGCAATCCTAAATTCTAGAATATCAAGGTTTTAATTGTGGAATTGGAAAATGGAACTGCATAGAAATCTCATAGATAATGAGTTCAATTGATGATGGCTGAATGGTCACAAATATCATGATGTATGCTATAGCTCTAAAAATCTTGAAATCTATGTATTGATAACAGGGATATAACTTATTTCATATTTGAATATCAAAGGTTGAAGAGACATGTACTTTCCTATGAGTGAGTCTCTGTGAATTGAATTCTCCATCAATAGTGCTATAGCAATTCTTTGCTAAAAATTTACAGGGTTTTGTGTCCATTATCGATACTTGATGAGAGCAGAAAGGGTGCAGCCTATAACAAACATAAGATGAATGGATGATGCAATGGCGTATGCCTTATAAAGTCCATGAATCTGAAGCTCACTACCCAATTTAGATGCAAACATAGAGAGAACCGTATGCTCAAGCACATCGTATCGTATTGCTTGATGGTCGGCTCCATATGACTCGTCCAGCTCCACTAAGTTCGTTGGGCTTCTTGCACAGGCCGCCTTCTTCCTTAAGTCAGAATCGCTACTGCTGTTTGCATGAATTTATAGACTATTGTGGGCTTGCTTCTGCCGTCTTCATACAATACTGATCATGATTGTTGTTCCCAAACAAGCTTACTACTTGTTGGTAGCTCAATAATGGTGCTCCCCTTGGCTCCATGGCTTCCAGCCCCCCCCTATTGATCTGCCACTCTATTGTGATGCCAGCAGCTTCCAAGGACTGCACTTCAAGGCAAGTTGCCACCCTGGTCAATCGGTTTACCCTCGTGCTGAGCGAGAAGATCTCATGCCCTTCATAGCTTTGATACCTGAAAAGACAGGCACTGGGCCTCCCTCTGATGCGACGTCGACACAAGGAACTTTCAATCGATCCCATATAGGAAAAAAAGAGAATTCCCCATGGAATTCCCTAGTTGAAAATACATATAAGCAGGGAAAGTAAAAACTAGGGAAAATGGGACATTTCCTAGTGAGAATAAGTAGGGAATCACATAAGACCTTTCCTATGTAGAAAATATTTCCTATATAGAAAAATACAAAATTTTCTATGTAGGGAATAATTCCTATATAGGAAATATTCCATATATAGGAAAAATTTTCTAGAGGTGATTCCCTAGGTACTCTCACTAGGAAATCTCTCATTTTTTCTATTTTTTACATTCCCTACTTATATGTACTTTCAACTAGGGAATTCCGTGGGAATTCTCTTTTTTCCTTCACTTTATCTACTTTGCCCTTACTCTTAGACATGCTAATATCAAATAAGAAATTACACAATCAATTTTTAACTAGAAAATTATATAGAGAATGTCATCATTTCTAAGTAAGGATCAATAATATACATCTAATGATCAAATTAGATAAAACAAATTAAGACATCAACATCTACTTTTAGCAACCAAAAGAAAATCAAAATACTTTTAAAGGAGCATAGAACTAAAAACTAATTAAGCAACATGTGTGTCTTGATTGTTTTATCCCTTAAATCTCCAATATGTTGCAAAGTAATAAATGTTTGAGTAATCCCTCAAATCTCCAATATGTTGAAAAGCAATAAATTCTTAACTCAAAGTAAAAGTTATGCTAAAACTTCCACATCATCTAGACTAAGCACATTGCTATTTTTGTTTAATACAACTTTGCCATTTCCTAGTAGCCAAGAAATAATATCCTTAATCATATCATCACTTGTTGGCTTCTTTCTATCCTTAATCAAAACTCGAAAGCTAGCTTTAATCTTTTTGAGATTCATGTATGTACTCTTTAAAGAAAAGTACATATCATGAATTGTAGACACACCAAGATACTTCAAAAGTATGGTTTCCATGTTCTGTTTTGTCATATTAACATGCATTGAATAACAAAAAGAGAATAAGTAACTTATTATGCTACGTATAGATAATTAAATGACATGAATTATAATATGAAAAGCCATAAATTTAACTACATGACTATTATATATATATATATATATATATATCAACTATAAAGCTATCCTTTAAGCATCATTTGAAATGTTAATCTCAAAGCTACAAATTGAACTACATGACTACAATTATATATATCTAATTAAAATATAAATTAACAATAAAGTTACCCTTTGAGTATCATTTGAAATGTTAATCTCAATGCCTTGGTTTGGGAGATCTTTAAATTCCTAATTCAAATAAAATAAAAAATTTAGATTATGCTTTTCATGTATGACATAAACAAAAATATAAACATTTACATCTAGCACCTTTGGTTCTTTTTTGTTGATATTGGTACCTCATTTCACGCTCCTTTGTTGCAAAAGATCCTTCATCTTCTCTCTTGGCTAGTCAACACGTAAAATAAATAGTTATGTAATAAATCATACCTTTAGTTATTCACTAAACTATGATGCTATTGTTCTCTCACAAACATATATAAAATACCTTCCTCTTTCTTTGACTTTTTCGAGATGTTTCATTAATGTCATCATCTGGATTAGCCTACATTTAAAACTAAAATTAGTAATCACATTAAAAACATTTATATAGAAAAAAAATTTACATACCTTATCATTTCTTGACCTATGGATATTTTGTTCCATAGTTTCTTGACGTTTAGTTGAGTACATTATTTTGTCTAAACCATGTGACAATAACTTTGAAAAGCTGGCACAATTTTCCATATCAAGTGTCTCATCTTCATTTTCAACATCCTACATTTTAAGCATGTAAAGGATAAGATACTATTAAGAACATAAATCATATGGCCAGTCTTAAATATAATATAAAGCAAAGAACCTCATTGGATGTATAACATTGAAATTCTTCAAAGCTCTTTTCTTCCTCCACAAACATATTCATCTATGGGAAATGAAAGTTAATGTATAAGTATATGTATAAGAGACATTCTCAAAGAAAGTTATTAGATATGAGCTTAAAAGTATTACATGCAATGATAAATATGTTTGCTTGTATTGTTGTCCTTCAAAGGAGCTACTTTCTTCAAGAGGCTACATCAACAAAATAAGATAATGTGTATACATCAAATGTCTCCAAAATATATGGAATCAAGTACAAAAATGATAAACATATAAGATTATAAGATACCTTTTTCCAAACCTTGTTCATTTGAAATATCATCCATGCTAGGAATGTATACATCAAGTTGAATAGAATCAATAGTAGCAACATATGGTTCACTCTGCCATCAATAGACACCCCTAAATGAGTATGGGAGAAAAAGAACCAATCCTACACTTATGATATCAAACTTATAAATCATATCATCTTACCATTGATGATGTTATGTCATTTGATACATTTTGAAGCTTATCTATATAATCCACTCCAAGAGATGCAGATAATTCTCTCTATATGTCATAAGATTAATAGTTCAATAACTAAGAATCTACACCTCAAATATTAGGAAAGCCAATAAAAAAAAAGTAACAATCAACTTACCTTCTTTAAAAGATCTTTTTTCTTCAAATAACTTCTTTCATCTTGCTTTGTACCCTTCCACCAGTCATATATGTCATTCTCTCTCCATATGTACTCACATCCAGTAAACTTCAATGGTAAAATCTCATGGTGATTCTCTGATATGACTTTCATGATATACTCTTTATCCGCATTTTTATAACATAGATCATTTGGGTTTAAGGATTCAAACCACCTATGTACTCGATGATAATTTTCGAGCATGACAATGTGTTGACTTTTAAAGTATTCAGCCAAGAGCTTTTTTCCATAAAGTCTACCCTCTTCTCTAAATTTCAACATGGGTGGCCGATAGATATCATCATATGATGGTATGCGTATCACTCCTATTGATACTCAAGTGATCAAATATCATTAGTTAGTATAACCATTTCAAAAAATGACTCATTATCAACATAAGAAAGCTGGTAATACCTGATTCTTGGCTTGAAGAAGTGTTAAGGCAAGCAATCTCAATGTCTTCCTTTCTTGCATTGTCTCTTCTGTCATCTTTAGTAACTCGTTTACCTATATATACATAGAGTTAACCAAAGCTCACGATAATACAAGGTTATGAAAATTTTCAATAATACAAAAGAAAATAATTAGATATTTTGTATCAATTTGGGTCACCAAATTTGTACAAGTTTTTTATCCTTAAAGTTGGTACATGCATCTTGACTTGAAGAAACATTATCACAAGTAACCTCCTAATCTCCCTTTCTTACATTACCTCTTTTCCCACCTTTTGTTGTTCTTTTATCTATGTTTATATATATACACACAATTACTTAAAGTTTAAAAATATGAATAACTATGAACATTTTAAATTAGGCAAAGAGACTAATTAAAGCTAGTTAATCTCAAAATGAATCACCTAATAAAGCAAGATGTAATATATGTACAAATTTTAATTTTCAAAGTTTAGTAGAAATAAAGACATATACCTGTATCATGATTTGAAGAGACATTCGGGCCAATGACCTCCTTAGCTTACATTGTTCCATTATCTCTTGTACCATCATTTGTGATTTTGTTACCTTTATGTACACATAATAAACCAAAGTTTAGAAACATAAGAGACTTATATTTTTTAAAAAGAAGTGCTATATCAAACTATATCACTTAATTTCTTAGCACTTGGATTAGAACACATGAATTAGTAATAAAATGAGGTATAAATTTAGTTATTAGAGTTAGTTACCTTTCACTTCTTCCACAACTGAATCCACAAGCCCAAGTAGTTTGAGATCCTCACTCATCATTTTTTTCAAAAGAGCCATCATCTCTAGATTAGAAGTCGACATGGCAAACCTACATAGGCATGGTAATAATAAGAAAGTGTTTGCAATGCATGTTTGAAAATGTAAATTACATTAAGCAATACAAAACAAAAGACTTCAATAAACATACCGTCATAACATTGTTGCCTCATGCTCATGCAAACACCATATGGTAGGTACAATCTTTTTTTTATTGTCAATTGCAATTGCTTTTGTTTTGAGTACTTGCCATTGCTTTTTCATGGATACACATAGCCACCAATCCTTCCAATCTTGATCCTCTATTCTCACTTTCCAAAGTTTAGATCTGCCCCAAACAACCCAAAATGGGAAAAAAATAGCCCATGGAAGATACACTTTCATGCAACCAAAAACTGATCCAAACTTGGCATTTATCAATCAGGGAGGGTGGGACTAGGTCTAAATATAAGGTGATTGTTTTCCACTCCCTGTGTCCTTCAAGGAAGGAGGTGACTCATAAGCACATGAGTGGAATTTGTGCCTATAAGTAACAAGGAAGGGTGGTACAATGTGCTAAGGGAGATTTCCCACATGACCAATCAAAGGATAGAGTATGATGCACTTGTGCATATGGAGAGGTGCATAATGCACAACTACCATTCCCATCAACAAAGCACCACTCCCAACAATAAAGGATTACCTTGTGGAACATCTATGATCAGAGAATGTTCTTCAAATCCATATTAGTACTGAATTGGGTCTCCTAGATGACTTACAATTAGTCCCTACATAATTAAAGAAGCAATACACATAATTATACTCACACAAAAAATGGATTGCACAAACCATAAAGTCAACTTCAAACTAGTTAGTAGTGAAAGGAACTTACATAGCACATAATGCAAAGTATACGTATCCAAAAGAAAAATCTTGACCAACTTCTTCGAGCTTTTCCAATGAAGCGTTTTGCAGCTCATCCGGGGAGATTCTAATCCCGTGATTTCTATAGATTCATCAAAAGCCTTGTCTTCTACGATGCTATCTTCTGCATCAAGCTTGAGTCATTCTAACATGCTCTGCTATAATTCAACATAATCAAGTTATAGAGAACAAAAAGTAAATAAAAGGACATATTACCTCCACCCATCTTGATTCAAAAGAACAAAACTTAAATCTTATTTCCAAAATGGTCTCTACAACCTTGGCATGTGCCCAATGAGGCAACCGGGACACAATGAACTTGAATGCAGGAGTTGTATTACTTACAAGCTGAGGTTCAATAGTGACAACAATACCAGAAGCATCCAATTTGTGTGTGTGAAACTTGTCACATCTCATGGGGATTGAAAAAGTATTGTTTAGTTGTCCTTTTGATTCAGTTGTCACAATCAGGCATGAAAGCTATCAAGTTGTCCATTGCAAGTTTCTTCTACATTGCAATCAAGTTGTCCATTGCAAGTTTCTTCTACATTTATTGTTTTTATTCTGTCCTCAGAAGTACCATGATCTTTCTCACTCAAAACAGTATCCTCTAACTCTTCAAAAGCATGTCCATCAATTTCCTTATCCCCATGCTCCAAAATACCTGGAGTAAAATTTTGAGCTCTTCAACTCCAGGTTTTGTTCCATATACATTATTGTGGAGTTCCTTCAAAGCATCAAATGTCTCTTGGTCAAGACCAAATTGCAAACCTTCTGCCTTCCTTTCATCCAACTTCATCTGCCAAAAACTCAATTTGTCAGGAGACCATTTTTTTTTCCAGTCATCAACCTTTGAGTATACCCGTCAGAGCCTCTGCCATTTATCCCTGCATTGCTATGCATTCCTTCCAATTCCATTATTCTGACAAAATGCTTCTATTTCCTCCCACTGCTCCTTGGATTTTCCACTACTACTGAACCCTGCTGCCTCAGACTCCAACTGCTTCTTCTTTGTAGTAATCAAAACTGAGACTTCATGTGAGAGCAAGAGACCGGGGGTAGGGTTTCAGGGACGGACAGGAGCTTATGGAAGAGAAAATAGCGGCCATGGGAGCTGTAATAAGAAAGGGGGGAGGCGGGATCCCGATGGAATATGCAAGGAGCCGCAGAAGAAACAAGGCTTGCTTGTAGGAGGTTTCCTGACAGAAAGACAGACACGTGACAAAAAGGCGTCCTCCCGCCCCTTCCTCGCTCTCTTTGCCACACATCTGTCTAACATCTATTGTCCAACGGTATTCCTTGATGCCGCTCCACTAGTAATGTTTCACGTGTTACCTCGCTTCCTTGTGGGCAAACACAAATTAGCAGTGATAAGGTTTCACGGAACGCGAGAGAGAAAGAAACGGAGACAGAACCAGATAGACATAAGGCACTTGGGGAAGCCATTCTGAGGCAGAGGCAAAGGGAGGCTTGAAAAGCCGTTCCCTGCAAGGTATCAGAATCTCACATACATGTCAATAATGGCAATTCCAATGATGACATATTGATCTAGTCCAATTTTGACAACTTGACTGTGTATCGTTGTACCCCATTCTCCTTTCTGAATTCTCCCACATGCCTTTAAAATGGATGAGAATAGGTAATTGTCAAGCATTATACCCTATTGAAGCATTCTCACGTACAGTTTAGGAGCAATGATATGTTTACTAGTTGCCATGTACCTTGAAATCATTGCAGTCCCTGATAGCAGATCTCAAATTTTCAGTTGATTAAATAACAATTGTGCCTCTGCTAGAAGGACACACTTTGCATACATGTCAATAAGTGCACAGGTGCGCCCCTACACAGACCAACTCCTCAGCTGCTTGCGAGTAGGTTCCTCCTCATCTTTTGCTAAATTAACTCACACATAAGCCTAAATTCAAGTCCTTAACCCTGTTCCCAATCTGTTTCATGCCATAGCAATCAACACTAAGTCGATGTTTTACCATCCTACACAATTAGTGCCCATCTATTCAACCCTGAAATGCACAATCCTTATAGCAATCAGTGCCCTTTCTTTGCTACTCCCTTGCTACCAAATGACCATATGCATTATCAAGTCGATTCCTATGGGGATGGCTCCAAAAAATAAGTAATTTATGTCAATGCTTTGTGAGAAATGCTAGAATTTGCATCAATCTCTACTCTACTATGTATTAATGCTAAATTGTCATAAAAAAATGAAGTTCTCAATGTGGTCAAAGGGTACCTCATGATCAAGGGTAAGAGACATATGAAAGGTAAAGTGAGTTGAAATAAGGTGCATGATTGTGCAACTACGTGACTATGTGATTGAGTTTATGCACGTGGAAGAGTGTGCTTGAATTTTTTGCCTAATTAAACATGTGGCCAAAGTGCTCCAAGTAGTTAGGACGATGTGTTTCAAGTGATCGAGTTCTCCAATGTGGCTAAACAATCATGTGGCCTATCTACATAGTAGTTGAGTGGACTAAGGTGCTTAAGTGGTTGGGTGAAAAAGGCAATGTGTGGTCCGCATGATGAAGAGGGAAAAGACAGTGTGGTTCAAGGGTACTAACCAATGTGGTGAATGTTCATGCATAGCCATGGTTGATGCAAATATATACCCATACAATATTGATAGCTTGTAGATATGTTGCAAGATGAGACTCATGTAGGTACTTATGATATAGGGGAGATGCCATGTACACCTCAACCTATAGCCAAGTGAGAAAAATGCTACTCGATGCAATGGGAACAACACTCCACTCGTCAATAAGCTAGTTACTTGTGCACAAGTGAGAGATCAACTTCTTCAACTAATCTTGCTAATTCTCAGTCCCTTAAGATAATCTATGAAGTATGTGGTGTAATATATACTCAATATATACTAGGCTTATGCTACATTAAAGGTTAGTGTTAGGGCTAGGCTTGTAGTAAGGTAGAGCTTAAGCTTAGGCTTAGGTTTAGATTGGATTAGTTATATAGGCAAGGTATATGCATAGGCTCCTCATACAGACAAACTGATAGAGGCTATAGAGTGGCTAGACATAGGTATGTCTAACATAAATACACAAGGGGTAGGCATAGGGTACACGTATGGAAAGTTAGGAAAATACTAGGTATACTATAAGCCAATCCTATGTGTATACATAGGCTAAGCATATTCTAGGACTAGTGAAAAAAATAATTTCCTAGCTAGATGATAGTACTTGCTAGTTATGACTAGTGAAAAAAATAATTTCCTAGTTATGTTGATATTGTTACTAGATATACAATAACTTACCAGATAATGTTACTAGATAAGGCTTCAACTTTCTAGATACTATCTAGAAAAAGGGATTTACTAGTTAGAAGAGGTTTGTGATGACAAAATTATCTAGTTATAACTAGAAAATTCTACATTCTTCCTATTTTGGTTGCTATTCTTCCTAGTTATAGTGTGAACTTTCTATATAGTAAGTGGTCTAGAGTTTGTTGTGCACCCCCCTTATCACCACGTGTCACCCCCCTCTCTCTCTCTCTCGGCACGAAGCACTGGGAGCTAGGCGTGGAGTGCCTAGTACACACACACACACACAGAAAGCATGTGTTTTCATAGCACTTCTTCACGCATGTATAAAATTAAACTCAAAATCACAAGGTAACCAAATCCATAAACATACATAGACACATCAAATTACCACATGCACAAAAATACATGTTAATGCATATCCACATCATCATTGATGCACAATCATGTTCACTAAGAACACAACGGAGACGCTACCGTATCCTGAGTGTCAGATTTTGGTGTAGTTGCTCGTGACGTACTGCATGGCTTGGTGTTGTGAGGGGGCCCCCACTACTCGATCCAGTCCACTTGACTCCTCACTTATGACTCCGTGCACGGCTTGGTCAAGATGGAGAGAGAGCGAGTGATCCACGGGCCCGACTTCTTTTAGCTCGCTCTAGGTTTTCAAGCATTACACACATCCACCATCACGATCCATACATCTCAGTAGCTAGGCATTCGAAAAGGGTCCCCACACAGGGTAAGTGTTATTTTATAGTGGACCACATAACCACTCGCCCTTAGGCAGTTGCATTTCCTTTGGCACCTGCTCCGTCGTTCCAGCCATACCAACACAGTAGCTCGACTTTGGAGACACGACCTGGCTTTTTCCACTTATTTGTATCACTCGCTAGCATCCACGAGCTCCAATTTCTTTGTCCTCGCCGGCACCTACGAGTTTCAGATGGTCTAAACACAAAGAGATCGTAACATGGCTTTGCCCACTTCTTTACACGCTCACCGGTCTCTATGAGCCCTCACTTGTTTATGGTCGTAGAGGCGTACAAGTCTCGGTCCAATTCATGAAGCACATTTGGCTTGGTTTCTTTTCATTCGCCCCAGGTCCACGAACGGTGACCCGATTTCTTTAGGCTCCCTCCAAGCTCAAGAGCTAACATTTTTACATTCTCTCATGTCAAGAATTTTGAGAGAACGTGGGGATTCCCTTTGGTGTCTTTGAATTGAGGTGCATCACGCTTAAGCAACAGGTAACTTGCATAAGTCTACATGAAAGGATACCAATTTTGTTTACGATTGACCTCTCCCATGCTATTATTGTTGCAAAGAGGACGATGATATATTACACGTATACATGCAAGAAATTTAGGTAGCCATCACTCAAAAATTTATTTCACCGTGCTATTGCTTTTGGGAGACTTTTGTGAATCAACAATACTTGGACACATTTGGAAAGCATATTTCTAGACAATAGGGATAATAGAGGCATCACATATATTTCTTCCTATTCCATCATTTATGCTACTATAGATTGGGATGAGGATTCTCTATATGGTTGGCATGATACTTCAAACACCTACTTCAGGGCTAGTCGATATCCCATTGTCATACACGAACAAAGATTTTGTTGTATTATATATCTGTACAACACATATTCCCAAATAAACCTAGGAAAAATGAAGTCTTAAGGGTAACAACTTTGTGCTCTCTCTCTCTCTCTCTCTCTCTCTCTCTCTCTCTCTCTCTCTCTCTCTCTCTCTCTCTCTCTCTCTCTCTCTCTCTCTCTCTCTCTCTCTCTCTCTCTCTCTCTCTCTCTCTCTCTCTCTCTATGGGGCTATAATGGAATAATGTACTAGGTGGTTTGATTTAACATACATAAGCAAAGATTTTGTTGTATTATATCTGTACAACACATATTCCAAAATAAACCTAGGAAAAATGAAGTCAAAGTGGCAAAATACCAAAAAACGCAACCTTTTTAGTTACTATTAGATTGTTTTTTACAATATTGCAATGAAATGCCTTGTGTGTGTGTGTGTGTGTGTGTGTGTGTGTTTTCGTGTGTGTATGCATACCAATCTTGTAATGTATAACAACCTTCCGTGATGTGTTTTTGAAAGTATCTTCCAATATCATGTGACGTGCTTGAAAGGTGTATACCATGTGAGAGTGAAAAGACTGCAAGGTGTGTAATGGAAAGTGATGGCACATGCTACTAGTGTCGGACACACTTGCACATTGAGGACATGTAAGTCTATAGAGATTCTAATGTTGAAGAAAGACAATCAAGTAGGAGAGAACAAGAACAAACAATGAAAGCAAATCATCAAGCAAGAGGATGAGAAATGAGAAAGTATTGATGATGTAGATGCATCCAACCACATTATGTTCATATCACACTACATGCATTGGGTGTTAATGTTATAAATACAACTATAATATATTTAAATTCTCATGATTAATTTTAGTTTACCAAGCCTTTCTTGTATACCCATCATAGCTACCCATGTGGTCTAGGAATGGGGCCTGAATGAAAGTTAAACATAGAAATAAAATAAATAAAATACTAATATTAGTAAAGTAAAAATAAGATTGATCTAGTCACCTTAGTCGAGTATGTGGGCTAGGTGTGGGGCCAACAAGTTTGGCTAGGTGTTGTATACCCAAAGCTAGAAATTTTAGTGTTGTATAAGTTGTAGCAAAGGCACATTCACTTTCTACAAGCTCGAGTACTAGCACAAGAGGCACATGCTATGGTTGCACAATAATCTCTTAATCACTTGGCATTTCTAGAAATGACATATGTTGTAAATGTGATTATAAGAAAATAAGCTCGAATGCTTGCATGGGAATGGAGGGGATAATGGTTGGCATGGAGCATTGTGGAATTGTAATATCTTGTGTTTTGTCCACGCATGTGTCTCTTTGGGTGTGAAGGGGGGGACTCGTGGATGAAATTAAAACAAAGGTTGAATAATCTTTACAAAAGCCTTTCCTTTCTCTCGTCAACTGGAGCTGCCTCAAATTGCAATTGAAATATATGTTCCTCCTTGTTTTCATTTTTCTTATCCTCATCACCACCGTGATAGTCATCATCACCTTTGTCCTTACCTTCTCGAAACCATCAGTATCAACTTGAATTGAGAAATAGAGAATTGTGATAAACATCATCTTTATCTTATCCTCATTGTACCTTTAATCCCCTATTACATAAAAGTAGGGAATCACATCCTTATAATTCCTTATGTAGGGATTTTCAAAGGAATGTGGGGAATGCTCTATATTCCCTATTATAAGCTGTAGGGAATGTAGGGACTTTCAAAGGAATGTAGGGAATGCTCTATATTCCCTATTATAAGATGTAGGGAATGCAATTTCCTAGTTATAGATGGGAAATACGTACTTGTCTACATAGGAAATATTGGAGAATTTCCTATATTTCACCAAATTGCCTATGTGGGGAACGATTGAAAGTTCCTTGTGCGAGTGCACTAGCTCCACAAGTAATGGCTTCAGAATGGCGAGTGCTACTCCTAATGCTGCATCCCAGCATGCAGCCAACCTCACAACACAAACAAACCAGCAAAATATGCTTCTCTCCGATCAAGAAGCTTATCGTGGCATGAATAAAATCATGTGCTGCCCTATATGCAAGCTGCCTTCTCTAGTTCCCTCTAGCCACCGACAATAATGATTCTGTCCACACAACCTTCATAGCACCCCCTTCTTCTAATCATGATCCCCCCCTTTTATCCTCATGTAGACAATGCCTTTAAGCATTTTTCCCATTGTAGTAACCCTTGTTGCTATTCGATGATCCTGACAAGGACCCCAACATTCACCACTGTGGGAGCCCTCGCTCAACTGTTAAGACCCATGGACCATTTATTGTTTCAAACGTGTCAAGTCAAGTGCAATGGTTACATCTCACATAGCCATGCCACTCTCATACCTATGAGTGTAGTGAGCTATAGATTGCTTTTTGCTGCTCCAAGTAACTGCTGTACTACCAAGAGAGAACATGTATATGCTGGTAGATCTTCTATCAGAATACTACCAGCCCAATCTGCATCTGTGTATCCAAACACCTGTACATCTGTACCTACCTCATAGAAAATTCCATAATGTAATGTGGACTTCACATATCTCAATATGTGTCTGACTGCATCCAAATGTGGCTTTCTAGGTACTTGCATAAAGTGACTCACAAGACCAACAGCGTAGCTCAAGTCTGGCCTTGTAATGGTCATGTAGACCAAACTCCCCACTATCCTCATGAACATAGTAGGGTCTTCTATCTCATCCCCAACATCAGCACTCAACTTTACATTCTGCTCCAACGGGACTGAAAGTGGTTTGCATGCTGTCATACCATACTTGGACAACATATCCAAGCCATATTATCTTTGGGACAGCCATACACCATCATCACATCCGATCATCTCAATGCCAAGGAAGTACCTTAGCTCACCTAAATCCTTCATCTCAAACTTCTTCTTCAAAAAGTCCTTGACTTCAGCAATCCCACTATCACTATCGCCTGTAATAATCAAGTCATCCACATAGATGACTATGATGACCAAACCTGCATCTCCTTTTCTCACATAAAGTGAGTGATCAGCATCAGAAATATAAAAGCCAATATTGACAAGATACTGTCTGATCTTGTCAGACCATGCTCTAGGTCCTTGCTTGAGCCCATAGAGCGCCTTCTTCAACCTGCACACATACGTGGGATGCTCTAAATCTTCATAACCTGCTGGCTGATCCATATACACTTCTTCATGCAAATCACCATGCAAGAAGGCATTCTTCACATCCATTTGCTGCAACCTCCAACCTTTGGCTGCTGCCAAAGCAATCACACATCTTACAGTTGCCATCCTAGCAACTAGACTGAAGGTTTCTTCATAATCCATGCCATATGTCTGGGCATAGCCTTTTGCAATCAGCCTAGCTTTGTACCTACTAACAGAACCATCTGCATTGTGCTTAATATTATAAACCCACTTACATCCAATAGCTTTCTTGCCCTTCGGCAATGATACTAGATCCCAAGTCTTAGTGGCCTCTAATGCAGCCATCTCCTCATCCATTGCTGCATCCCAATGAGCATGACCAACAGCCTCCTCAAAACATGTGGGCTCAACATCCTCAATCACTTTCACCATATAAGCATAATGGTGAGTTGCATAACCTTCAAAACCAAATCTGTATCTCACCCTGTTAGACCTGCGTACCACTGTATCACTCAATGGAGTCTTTGCATTGACGCGTGCTTTCTGCACACCTGGAGTCCTCACTGAAGGAATGCCAAGCTCATCATCCAAGCTCTCTGAGCCACTAGAGTCTCCATCAAGAACTGCATCAATACCATCTGACACTTTATTCTTTTCTTTGTCTTTACCTGTAGTAGTGCTACTAGATGCACCTGAAGATGTAGAGCTACTCCATAGTCTCCCAGACCAAGGACTACCAGATGATGTCTCTGGTCCACTAAGAGTCTGTGATTCTTGCTTTTCAGCCTGCACATGAGTGTCATGATCATCATCATCATCCAATGCATTACCACTAGATGCATACCAACTACTCATTTCATCAAAGATGACATCCCTACTCACTCTGAACTTACATGTGATAAGGTTATGACAACAATACCCTTTTTGCTCTAAAGAGTATCCAATAAAGACACACTTTTCAGCCTTTGGATCCAATTTCTTCCGTAACTCATCTGGCACATGAACATATGCAATACAGCCAAACACTTTCAAGTGTGAGACATCAGACTTCTTACCTATAAAACATTCTTCGGGGGTCATACCATGAACTACAGCTGTGGGAGTTCTGTTCATAATATAAACAACAATATGAACAACCTCAAACCAAAAATTCTTAGGCATATTCTTTTCAGTCATCAAGGCACGTGCAACTTCTGCAATATGCCTGTTTTTTCTTTCTGCAACCCCATTTTGCTGTGGGGTATACCTGCATGTGAATTGTCTCTTTATCCCATGAGACCTCAAAAAATCACTGAACTCATTCGAGAGGTACTCTCCCCCTCCATCTGACCTCAAGCACTTTACTTTCAAGCATGTTTCTCTTTCAACTGCAGCCTTGAAAGTTCTAAAGTGCTCAAATGCTTCATTCTTTTCCTTCATAAAATATACCCACAAATTTCTAGAACAATCATCAATGAATGTGACAAAGTATGAACTGCCTCCAAGAGATACATTTTTTGTAGGCCCCCAAATATCTGTATGCACAACATCAAGGATATTTCTACTTACATCTCTGTCATGTGAAAAGGGTTGTATTGCCTATTTACCAAACTGATATGCTTCGCATACCTTATGAAATTCTACAATTCTAAATGTAGACAAACCTGTAACCAACCCTTTGGACTGCATTAATTTCAGCCTTTGTACATTTGCATGTCCAATGTGTTTGTACCAAATTTCAATATCTGCAACAACACCTTTTCCTTTAGCATACATAACAACATTCATAGTAGGAATTCCAGCATCCAGAGTAAACATACGTCCAACTCTACTTCCCTTTACAACCAACCTGCACTTGTCATTGAAGTCTTCTACAAAGCAGCCCTTTGCATTAAATCTGACTTGCAGCCCTTGCTCTACTATCTGACCGACTGACACCAAGTTCTTTGTAATAGATGGCACATGTAATACATCTGAAAGACTCTTTGTCTTACCATCATGCAAGGACAAGGGAACTTTTCCAATGTGTGAAATTGGGTGGCATGAATCATCACCCGTCTGCACATAACCTGCATTTTGCAAATCATGCATCTCTCCAAACTATTTTGCATGGCTAGTCATATGATTGGATGCACCTGAATCAACATATCAAACATCATCATTTGTTCCCTTTCATGTAACAGCATTCAACATATGTTGCATAACAAACAGACATTCATTTTTGTCTTCATTCTGGCATGAAGACGATGCATAGTTTCCTTGCTGCAACTTACCACTACGAATATAATCTTTCTTAGCATAACATTGGGCTGCAATATGACCTATTTTGCCACAGTAGTGACACACAATACCAGAGTTGTTAGAATCTCTATTCTGCCATCCACCTCATCCTCTAGAGCTCCCCCTGCCTCTAAAGTTTCCTCTACCTCCAGAAACCTGCATTTCACCAAACTGTTGATTGAACCTATTTTGCTGGTTATCGCCAGTACATCCCATACCACGGCCTCTCGAAGAGGATCTTCCACGTCCCCTTCCTGAACTCGAGTAAAATTCTTGGACATGTTCACCATTTCTTTCAGACGAATCACCCTACATATTGATCTCTTCAGTAATCATGAGAGAGATCAGCTCATCAAAATCTAGAAATGGCTTCCGTACATATACTGAAGTAACAAATGATTTCCATGCCTTCTCATTGTTAAGGCCACTCAGAGTGGATGAAACCAAATCATCATCATCTTGCATTGCATCAATCGCTGCTAAGGAATCTCCAATGCTCCTCACCTTCAAAACATAATCATTGACAGACATTTTCCCTTTCTTCAAGGCATTCAACTCTTGCTTGAGTTGAATCTTTCGTGCCTTTGTATTTACTGAAAACATGCTCTCAAAAATTATCCAAGCTGTTTCTACATTTCTGATATGTCCCAGCATAGTATTATCACCTGAAATAAATTCATAAAGGCCCTTTCCAATAAGGAAGTTCGTCACATGGAACTTCCATGAAGGGTAATTGTTCTTATCGAGCTTCTCAATAATGGGATTTCCACTATTCTCTGCCATTATCACAAAACTAATACCAAACAGCAAGAAAATATTCTACAACCCTCGACTTGTAGTGCACAGCAATACACCAGATAGCCTTATTCACTGTCTGCTCAACAATACATGCAATACGCAACCAGTTTGCAGATAAACCTTGTGTTTATTCGCTGCTAAACACCTTTGAACTTACAGATCTAAAATCTGTAACCCGTGCACCTGTATACAACAGACATGTCAAGATTGTGGGAGAGAAGGAAGGAGTCTCACTTGTAGCTTTCTTGCTTGCACAATGGGGGAATACACACAAGGGTGGAGGTTGAAAACAGTTTTCCTCTTCTTAGTTGTGTAAGCCAAAAGAACTCCAGTACAAAGAAATAGAAGAACCCTATATATGGGTCTCAAACCAAACTCAACTAACTAAGGTGGTATACTAACTGAGCCACAAACTAGAGTAGATAAGGATAGCTATCATGTAGCTATTATTCATGGGCGGTGTACCAACCGCATCTGCAACTGACAAGTTGGTGACATAAATACACAACGATCACCCTGGCGTATCACGAGTGGAGCTCGATATCTCAACACTCCCCCTCGAGCTCAATCCCAATTCCTGTACACCAAGCAGGTCTTTGAACTTGCGCAACTTCTCTGCGCCCAATGCCTTCGTGAATATGTCAGCTACCTGATCCTCTGTGCTGACATAAACTAGATCAATAAGACCTAGTAAAACCCTCTCTCGCACATAGTTATAATGCACCTCAATGTGCTTTGTTCTAGCATGATAGACTGGGTTATTTGCCAAGTGTATACTACTCATGTTGTCACAATAAATGACAACTGGCCCATCTGTAGACTGATGCATATCATAAAGTAGCTTATGCAACCAAGCTACCTCACATGCAGCCATTGCTGCACCCCTGTACTCAGCCTCTGTGCTCGACAAGGCAACTGTAGGTTGTTTCTTGCCGCTCCAAGTGACTGCATCACTCCCAAAAGAGAACACATATCCACTGGTAGATCGTCTATCAGAAATACTACCAGCCCAATCAGCATCAGTGTATCCATGCAATTGTATCTGAACCCCAGTCTCATAAAATAGTCCATACTACAATGTGGACTTCACATACCTGAGTATGCGTCTAGCCGCATCCAAACGTGGTTTCCTTGGAGCCTGCATAAACTGACTTACCAATCCAACAGCATAGCTCAAATCTGGCCTGGTAATAGTCATATAAATCAAACTTCCTACTATGCGTCTGTACGTAGTAGGGTCTTCTAGAAGCTCACCTGCATCTGTGCTCAGCTTCACATTCTGCTCCAAAGGAACTGAAATAGGCTTACAGCCTGTCATCCCATATTTGGACAGCATGTCCAATCCATACTGCCTCTACAAGAGCTGTATCCCACTTGGTGATCTAATCACCTCAATGCCCAAGAAATAACGCAGCTCTCCCAAATCCTTCATCTCAAACTTCTGCTTCAATAGCATTTTCACATGAAGGATATCTTCATCACTGTCACCTGTCATAATCAAATCATCAACATAAATGACAAGTAGCATAATACCTTTCTCTGTTTTTCTCACATAAAGTGAGAAATCTGCCTTGAAAATCTGAAAGCCAATAATGACAAGATACTGTCCTATCTTGTCAGACCATGCTCTAGGTGCTTGCTTCAAGCCATACAAGGCTTTCTTCAACCTGCAAACAAACTCAGGATGAACAGCATGCACATAACCTGGTGGCTGCTCCATATAGACCTCTTCTTGCAAATCACCATGCAAGAAGGCATTGTTTACATCCATCTGATGTAAAGACCATCCCTTTGATGTAGCCATAGCAATGATTGCTCTTACGGTTGCCATCCTTGCAACCGGACTGAATGTTTCTTCATAGTCAATGCCATATGTTTGTGCATACCCCTTGACTACTAATCTTGCCTTGTATCTGTTCACAGAACCATCTGCATTGTGCTTCACCTTATAAACCCACTTACAGCCAATTGCATCTTTACCTTTAGGCAAAGGTACCAATTCCCATGTAGCATTTGCTTCCAAGGCATCCATTTCTTCATCCATGACTTTCTTCCATTTTTCTTTTCCCATGGCTTCCTCAAAAGAAGTGGGTTCTGGTTCCTGTATCACTTTGACCATATATGCATAGTGAATGGCTGTAAATCCATCATATTTCAGCCTATCCACAGGATACCTAGCTCTCGTAGACCTGCGCAAAATAGGTTCACTCCCAAGTGCTCTCAAAACATCCCTGGTCTTCCTTACTCCAGGTGTAACAATAGAAGGAATACCCAACTCATTATCAATGCTCTGTTCTGAGCCACTGGATTCACCATCCACATAAGAGTGACCTGCATTCACATCAAACATGGGCTGATCAACCTTCTCTTTTCCTTTTCATGATACCTGTATACCACTATCTGCATTGCTTTGAGAAGATTCTCATGATCTCAATCTGCTTGTCCATGGCGAAGAATGTGAACCACTGCTAGAGGACGCTCCAGGTCCACTAATATTTTGTGACTGCTACTGTGAATTTTGTGCAGCATTACCATTTTGTGCATCTACATCATCAATCACATTTACTGGTTTATACCAGCTACTCATCTCATCAAAAACAACATCTCTGCTCACTGTAAACTTACAAGTAGAAGGGTTATAGCATCTATACCCTTTTTGCTGCAGAGAGTAACCAATAAAGATGCACTTCTCAGCTTTTGGATCCAACTTCGATCTCAACTCATCTGGCACATGTACATAGGCAATGCAACCAAAAATTTTCAAATGAGAAATATCTAGTTTCCTACCAGTATACCTCTCCTCTGGAGTCATTCCATGTATTGCTGCAGTGGGAGTCCTGTTCATTATGTAGACTGCTGTAGCAACTGCTTCAGCCCAATAAAAATCTGGCAAGTCTTTTTCATTGAGCATGGCACGAGATACCTCTCCAATATGCCTGTTTTTCCTTTTTGCAATTCCATTTTGTTGTGGGGTATAACTGCACGAATATTGCTGCTTTATGCCATGCTCCTGCAAGAACTTTGCAAACTCATTTGAGAGGTACTCTCCCCCTCCATCTGACCTTAGGCATTTTATCTGCAGGCCTGTTTCTTTTTCAACCATAGCTTTAAGAGTTTTGAAATTCCCAAAAACTTCACTTTTCTTTTTCATAAAATACACCCAAACTTTTCTGCTATAGTCATCAATAAAAGTGACAAAATAATGACAGCCCCCAAGAGATGCAGCTTTAGTAGTCCACACGTCAGAGTGGATTAATTCCAATGGCTTCTCACTCTCTTGAACATGTCTAAGAAATGGTTTCCTTGCCTGTTTTCCAAACTGACAGGCTTCACATACCTTATGCATTTCTGCAACCTTGAATTTGGGCAATCCTGCAACAATATTTTGGGCCTGCATTGATTTAAGTCGTTGTACATTAACATGACCAATGCGTTTATGCCAGATATCAATATCTGCAACTACACCGGTCCCATGTGCAAACATTGCTACACTCAATTCAGACATGTCTGCATCCAATGTAAACATTCTGCCCTTCTTCTTTCCTTTTACTATCAAGCGACCTTTATTTTTCATATCCTCAACAAAGCATCCATGAGGATTAAATCTGACCTGCAAGCCCTGCTCAACCATTTGACCAACAGAAACCAGATTCTTGGTGATATTCGGGACATGAAATACATCGGACATGTATTTCTTTTTTCCATCTTGCATAGACAAAGGAATTTTTCCAATCTGCACAATAGGTTGTGCAGTATCATCACCAGTTTCCACAAATCCTGGTTTTTCCATTTTTCTTGCATCCTCCATCCATTCTGCATGACCTGTCATGTGGTTTGATGCACCTGAGTCAACATACCATACATCATTGCTTTCTTCTGCACTTGTCACAGAATTGTTCATGTGCTGCACCATGAACAAATGCTCATTTCTGTCATCACCCTGTCTACTAGAAGATGCATAATTCCCTTGTTGCAATTTTCCATTCATGATGTCATTCTGCTTTTTATAACAGTCTTTAGCCATATGACCCATTTTACCACAGTAGTAGCATTCAACATTACTGTTTGCATTTTGGCCTCTTTGCCATCCACCACGACCTCTTTGGCTCCCCCTGCCTCTAGAGTTACCACGTCCTCCTCCATAGGACTGGTTTTCTTGAGTTTGCTACATATTCTGATTTCTACCACGACCTCCAAATCGGCCTCCTCTACCTCTGCCTCTACATCTTCCAGCATTTGAGTAGAAGACAGCTTCTTTTGAAGTTCCTCCTGAAGAAGATGCACCACCATTTCTCTGCTCCTCAGAAATTAGAAGAGCAATCAACTCCTCAAAATCAGGAAATCTTTCACGAACTGAAATGGATGTCCGAAACTGTGCATAATCCTTTCCTAGACCATTCAAGGTCACAGAAACTAAATCATCATCTTCCACTGGTGACCCAATGAAAGCAAGTGCATCTGCAATCTTCTTCACCTTCATATGGTAGTCATTGATGCTCATATTTTCTCTTTGCACATTATGCAACTCTTGCTTGAGCTGCATTTTCCTGGCTTGCGTATTTGTGCTATACATTTTTGACAAAGTATCCCATGCCTCCTTTGGCGTACTTGCATCCTGAATATGCACAATCATAGAGTCTGAAATACTGATAGACAGCCAATACATAACTTTCTTGGCTCTCTCATGCCATGTTTTGAATGCTTGCATTTGCTGTTGATTGGGAACATCAGGAAGAACTGGTTCTTCTTCATTTCATGCAACAAATTCCCAATATCCTTTTCCCATAAGGAAATTCGTCATTCTGAACTTCCATGCTTGGAAGTTGTTCTTGTCAAGATTTTCAGTGACAATCTATGAATGAGAATCAGATGCCATTACAGAACACTGCAAAAAATTCTGTCACTGCAAAAAACTCAGCTTCACCCTCACAAGGGCAAATCTGCAAAACTGACGAAAGTGGTATTTGACCACACAGTCACTTCCTAGTGACGATTTTGCATCAACAGGCAACAAAGATGATTCTGTAACTCCCAATGTCTCTGCGTACAAGCATACGATGCAATTTCTACAGTAACTTTTCACCGACCTGTAGAACAGTGGCTGCATAGCATAAAACTGGGCCTTTTCCTGAGTGTGTGCAGAAAACTTCCGCCTCCAAAATAGGCCCCGAAATGGCCTCAAATAAGCATATAATGCCCTCTTACTTCACCGCGAAGGGCGTCTCAACCTGAGACAATGCACTCCTGCACTTTTCGGCTGTGCTACCTGCAGAGATTTGCTCCCAAAACAGAAAGTGAAAGCAACACTACTCCTCTTACCAGAACACCGCGAGCTTGGCTTGCTTTTTTGAGCTCCTTACCACGAACAAGGCTTTGATACCATGTCAAGATTGTGGGAGAGAAGGAAGGAGTCTCACTTGTAGCTTTCTTGCTTGCACAATGGGGGAATACACACAAGGGTGGAGACTGAAAACAATTTTTCTCTTCTAAGTTGTGTAAGCCAAAAGAACTCCAGTACAAAGAAATAGAAGAACCCTATATATGGGTCTCAAACCAAACTCAACTAACTAAGGTGGTATACTAACTGAGCCACAAACTAGAGTAGATAAGGATAGCTATCATGTAGCTATTATTCATGGGCAGTGTACCAACCGCATCTGCAACTGACAAGTCGGTGACATAAATACACAAGGGTCACCCTGGCGTATCACGAGTGGAGCTCGATATCTCAACAAGACACAACTGAAATTGCAAGATACCTCAAACTGCTGTCTGCAACCTTGCGATTCTAAAACATGACCTAAAATGACCTCGGATGGCCAAAATAGCAGTGGGAAAGGCCTAAAGGGTTAATCTGTAGAATACACAGTGCTCTTCGCGCACACCAAATCTCATTGCAATCTGAGATTTTTGCTTTGCCCTGCTTTCGGTGCCTCCACAGGCACTATCAAAGAGAGAGAGTGGAAGAATGGGAGAGCTTCTTACCCATTGCTTGCTCGCTTGAACCTTGCTTCTTCTCCTTCACTTCAGCCTTCGAAATCAGCATTTCTCAGTGGTGCGGCTCTGATACCATGTCAAGAATCGCGTGGTGGGGGGATTTGCTCAAGATGCTACGCCGAACACACACAATGCACAAGGAGAAGTGTGGGAGATTTTGCTCAACCACCAAGTCCCACGTACCGCTTATTGTTTCAAGCATTCCAAGCGAGCTCTAATGGCTATCTCTCACCTAGCCGACGCGCTGTCGATCCTATGAGTGTAGTGAGCTTACCTTAGTGCTAATACGAGTTGCCTCCTCTCTTCTACACACCGGTAGCTCCACGATCCTAGATGTTGGCTCAAGCATCCTCAAGCCTCCTCCACCTCCAAGCTCCATCCTCTATAGCCGCGCGTGCAAGAAGAGAGAAGGGAAGAGAAGAAAAAGAAGAGGAGATGGTGAAGAGCTTCACCCTCTTGATCCCTCACTCTCACACACACTCACTCCCTCACACTCTCACACTCCCTCTCTCAAGAGCACACACAAGCAAGAAGGTGAGAAGGAGAGAAGAAGAAGAATATTTCTTTTGCCACACACCAAAGAATGATATCTTATTCACTTTTTGAACTTTATATATATAAACCCTAAAATCCCATGGGCACCCATCCCTTTTATACATGACCGGCCATTGTGGCAAGGTCCTTTTTCCATTTTCCTCTTTTAGCCCCGTGCCTCTAGCCTACACCCATCTAATATTTTACAATGGGCATAAGAGGGAGCCTGGCCCTCTTTTACAAATATTTTTCGAGTTTTTTGAGGGGTCTTTTTTTTAATGGTTGCTCTTTTTGCCCCGGTCCATCTTTAGGGGCCGCATGCGTATCTTCGCTCTTTTTCTTCATCTTCCTTTTCTTTTTTTCCATTTTTTGCCATCTTGGCTTCGCCATCTTGACTTGGGGCTAACATTACCCCCCTCCTAGATGGGTGCTAGTCCCATGGCACTTTTCGCATGGGTGTAAGGTTAAGGGTAGCATGGAGACTCAGGGGTTTGTGGCAACTCAAGAACGATGGTCATCGGAGCAGCGCAGTGGATTACATGGGTGAACAAGGGCCTCCGAAGTTGGTGGTTGGGCGAAAGTGGTGTACTTGAAGAAGAAGGTGCAGTGCTCTACTTAGGGGGGGGCAACTGTCATCAGCGTGTCGGTGCAGTGTGCTCGTGCTAGTGAAATGGGGAAGTGGATCTACGGACCCGGGTGATGTCCCACACTTGAGGACCCCATTTGTGCCAAGGGGGAGTGGTACTAGTGGCTTAGGGTGATAGGTAAAACCATAAGGGAGTGTTACTTCCCTAGGTGTGTCCTACCATTGATGTGCCCTAAGCGTGACGTGGGGGGATCAAAAAGGGCTAGGGGGTTAGGAGTGGAGCCAGCCAACCGAGGTCACTGGACACGCCTAACTTAAGGACCCCTAGGTATAGTGAGTTCTTTTTTTTTTTGCCACATTGCGGGATAGTATTACATGAGGAGCAGGACAGCCAAGGCTAGCTCTCGTCGTCAAAATGAGGGGGGGAGGGCGGGCGGATGGATTTGCGTAAAAATTGATGGCTCTGCATGTATCCTTTCAGGTTCATGCAGACATGGAGAGAGGTGGTGGATAGGAAGGGGTAGCTGCACGTAGTGAATTGGCTATCACTCATATCCTCTAGGAGCGCTAGGCAAAATGAAGGTAGAAGGCTAGCCCGCATCATTAAGCAGGTCATGGCACAACTATTGATAGCGTTAGGATCAAAAAAGAGGGGAGGCAAGCCGCTTTCTTGCGGTGCCGAGTCTTGCTTAACTAGGAGTTTAAGGAACCTAAGGTAATTACAAGTGGTTATGAATGCGGGATCTAGGCAGGAGGAGAGCTCCGCAAGAAAACGTGTCATGGAGGCAGGCAGGCTTCCTAGGTCAAAAAGTAGAGCGTTTTCAAAGGAAGTGGCATTGGCATTGTAGATAACGTGGAAGTCATGCCTCCCATGGAGGGTGGCGACAAAATCCACACCTACCCTACGGGGATACGCCATAAACATGGGGTCATTCCGCTCGTGAGGTAGGATGTTACAAAAAGCCATCCAGGTGAACATGTTGGTATTACATATTCATCTCCTCCAAAGGAGTTGGTAGTCGTAGCCCCTCACCGTGTGTGGCACCTCGTATATCTTATCTTGCCAGAACTCGGCCTCTTTCGTGCCCCACAAGGTGGGGGTTTTTGCTCTGTCCTCCAACCATCTTTGGTCTAGTCGGCTGCCAGCCCACTATCACCTCCTCCATCACCTTGATCGACAGGACCCTTCTCAGACTATCAAGCATAAGAAAACTGAAGGAGAAAGGGTCCTTTTCCAGTTCTTGTCGTTCCCAGACCACCAGTTCGGTGTGGAATTGCATAGGTAAGTCTTTGAGGCATGGTGAGAGGGGAGCGGATGGCTGCATGACGGGCTTGACCTTTAGCCATTTTTTGGCCTCTTCCACCATCTTTTTCCGTCGCTCTTTAAGGATGGCCTGTCTCGGGTCGGGTTGTTGCTGATCCTGTTCATGCGGCGAGGGGGGCTGCGGGATTACATCTTCTCTGAACCTATTCATGTCAATTCTGAATTCGACTTTCTCCCCCTGCCGGTTTTCTGGAAGTGTTCTTTCCTCAAAGCCGAGGGTGTCTGCCTCTTGGGGGGTTAGGCCGGCCAGTAGTAGATACTTCCGCTGCTCCTCTAGGCCCAACCTTACCTACGCAGGTTGGGGTGGCATCTGCAGCCCCGCGTCCGATGCTTAATTTCTTCTTTACCACCTCCAACGGCTCCATTCCCTCTAGTTGAGTTGTATGCAGCAACGTATTGAGGAAGGCTTGTTGTTGGGTGGTGAAGGCTGTATGGATGGCGCCCGCTTTGCTTTTTGCCAAGATTTTTTCCTTCTCCACCTAGACGAGGCGCCGCACCAGAGCCTTCACCCGCGCCTCGTTCTACATAGCCCATTCCTTGACCCTTTTGCTCATGCATTCCATGCTCTCCCCCTGCTTTTGAGCTAGGGTTATGAGCTTCTGCTCCTGGTCCTTGAGCACTCTGCTCATGTTGTCTTGTTCTATCTTCCCGAGACGTAGCTGATCAGAGATAGGTCCTCTCCTCTTCCTTGGCGTTCAGCTCCTCCATCATCTGCTCAATGGTAGTGGTCTTTGACTCCAGTTCCTTATATTGCATCAGGAGGAGTTTGTACTCCCGCTGCATCTGCACGAGTTCCTGGTTCTCGTCCTCCAGCTGCTGCTTGTAACTCTCTTCCTTATTTTCTTTGGCCTTCAGCTCTTGCTTGAGTTTGAAGATTTGGCATTGCTGCATGGCGATGATGCGGGTTTTTTCCAATTGGAAAGCTGCCACTGACTCTTTTTTTGCCATCAACTCAACCACCACATCAGTCCTTTTCTCCTCCTTGGCCCTCTCCAGTTGGGAGACCAGCTTAACGACGTATTCGTCGTAACTGGCTGGCGGGGTCATTGTTGTGTGGGTGGGGGTGGTTGAGGCCTCCATGCACGGGCGCTTTTGATCCTGCCTTGATTCAGCATCTGCAGCTGGCCTTTTTGTGTTCCATGGTCATCGTCTCCGTGCTTTTTCCTTGGGCCATTTCCTTGCTGATGAAGTATTGCATCCACGCCACCAGGTTGGACACTTCCAAGCTGGTGGGGATGCTAGGGGTGGGCGTAGTGGTTTCAGAGGGGGGCGCCATGAGGGTGGGGATGGGATGCAGGGGTGCTTTGCCTTTTCCTTCTGGAGCTGCAGGGGGTGCGAGTTCTGGGGCGTGCATGCTGGAGCTAGGCCTCTCTTCCCTGGGCTGATTCCAGGCTTTTGGGTCATCTGCCCTGCACTGCTGCTCGATTGACCGGCAGGTAGCTTCTGCCAGGTCCTCCTCCTCATTTCTTCTTAACTCCTAGTCCTCCTCGGCCTTTTTGCATTCTTCCTCTAGTTTTTCTTTTTCCTCCTGCTCTTATTTTATTTTCCTTTCGACTTCCCGCTTGGATGCCTTTTTAGCCTGCCTTACTTGTTCCGTTGTCTCTTTTTCTTCCTGCTTCTTCTTCCTTTCTCTCTCCTCTGCCTCCTTGAGGGATTGTCATTTCGCTTTCTCCAAGTCCTCCCTCTCCTTTCTACGGCCTTCATCCTGTCTCTTCTTCTTCTGCGCTGTTTTTTTCTTAGTCTCCTTAACCTGCTTTTTGCTCTTTTGTTCTTTCCCTTCTTCCTCTGTCTCCGTCCTATCGCCAGACCTATCCTGGTGTTGATGGGGCGGTGAAGCATGGGCCACCACAGTTGAGACTGCAACACTTTTCGTGCTATCGTATCTCCACTAAAATGCCCTCGAATAATGTCGTCGTGCACTTCTGAGAGCACATCGTGCACCTCATATTTGCACACGCACCTGCGCAACAATCCGTCTTGCCCCAACCTATAGAGTTGGCCTGCAATCAGCTGATAAGGCTGGATCTTGAGGATTAATCTCCTAAGCCTGGCTTTTTCTATTGGTCGGTCAGGCAGTCCGTGCTCAAGCACTTGGACTATGTCATCTGCCCAATATGGTGTCAGATCGGCCCTAAACAGGTCTCTCTCATTGGAGAGGTTAAACAAATGGGCGTCGGGCAGTTCATCAATAACACCTTGCCTAACGGCTTCTCCGATGGGAATGCGCGACATGTGATCAGCCATGTAATGTTGCTTTCCCTTCCATACCACTACCGAGAAGTCGAACTCCAAAAGCAGAAGGAGCCATCGAGCTATGCGTCCTATAGCACAAGGTTTGTTTACTAGATATAGCAAGGCTTGATGGTCCACAAAAAAGGTGAAGGGCGTGGCCAAGAGGTAATGCCGGAATTTCTTCACTGCAAATACCATGGCTAGTCCTTCTCTTTCCATCATTGAGTAATTCATTTCTGTCTCAATGAGTTGTCTCTTAGCAAAGCTCACTGGATAGTCTAAATTGTGTTCGCTAGGCCGGCACAACACTGCCCCCACGGCAAACTTAGAAGCGTCGATATGCATGCGGAAGGTGATGGTCCAATCTGGGGCTCGTAGGATTGGTGCTGTGGTTAGAGCCTTCTTTAACTCTTCGTATGCCCTTTGGCATACTTCAGTCCATTCGAAGACTATAAGCAGTTTGTACAATGGTCTGGCGATCAATGCATAATTAAGTACAAACCGCTGATAGTACCCGGTATGGCCTAGGAAGCATTGAACTCCTTTGTAGTTGCTCAGGGGTGGAAGGTCGACAATGACCCTGACCTTCGAGAAGTCAATGGCAATGCTGTTCTTTGACACCACATGCCCTAGAATGCATCCATGCTTCACCCAAAACTGGCACTTTAAGGGGTTCAAGGAGAGGCGGTATAAACAACACCGCTTAAAGATTGCTCGGAGTTTGTCTAAGTGTTCAACCCATGTCGAGTGGACATAGAGGTCGTCGACAAAGACTTCTAACTCCTTGCGAAGCATGTCCTTAAAGATGGTGCACATGAGGCATTGGAAAGTGGCAGGGGCATTAGTCAACCCGAAGGGCATGACTATGTATGCAAAGACACCCCACTCAGTGGCGAAGGCAGTCTTATGCATGTCACAGCAGGATGCACTTGCACCTGGTTGTACCCTGAGAAGCCGTCCAGGAAGTTGTAGGCTTCCTTGCCTGCCACTCTCTCCAGCATGTGCTCAGTGTATGGCAACGAATAGTTGTCCCTCTTGGTGGCAACGTTCACCTTCTTGTAATTGACGCACACTCGTATTTTTCCATTTTTCTTCATCACGATGACTATGGGCGATACCCAGTCCATGTGCTCAATTTCATAAATGAATCCTGCTCTCATTAGCTTATCAATCTCCTCCTTGACAGCATAAGCATGTTTAGGATTCATAGGGTACGGTCGCTGCTTGACCGGTATTGCGTCTGGCGTCATGGGTATGTTGTGGGTCACGACACTTGGGTCTACCCCCTTAAGCTCCCCTAAGGACCAGGCGAACACGTCTATATACTCTCGCAAGAGGGTGACAAGACTCGCTTCTTCTTCATTAGTCAAATCATCAGCAATGAAGACTGGTCGGGGTGATTCCCCTTCTTGGGCTAGGTCCACCTCCTTGACCCTAGCTGGTCCCTCGATTGGTTCGCTTGTTTGTGCTTGACACTTGGCACCTAACAGCACTACCACCCTATCCCTCTTTTTGAATTTCATGAATTGTTTAGGGAGGTCCTGTGGCTTTCACTGTTCTTCCGTTCAATCCTCCCTGGGTTGTTTTGCCTTATCCTGTCTCACTCACCTGCGCCTCAAGTGGACCAGTAGGTCCCCCTTGATGCATTTGGTTGCGGGTGGCCTAGGGATCTCTGGATCACTATCCGAGCTAACCTCTAATTCAAAGTCGAATCCCCCTCCTTCACTAGAAGAGGTGGTTTCTCCTTGTGGGCGCAGTTCAGATGGTGATTCAGTTCTCAATACTGACGTCATTCCTGGCTGGGCTAGTCCCACTTGCTTGAGGTCTATGGCTCCTATGTGTTCCAACCAGGCACGGTCACATTCCATGCTCATGACTCCTCATTCCCTCCGGAATATACTCCTCTGTGGCTTGGATTTTGCCCGTATTTGCTCTATTTCTTGTCCTTCAGTGTCGTATTCCACAGTATCTACCTCACCCTCACTTTCATCGCTGAAGGACTCGCAGTCTTCGTATTCGTCATTCGAATTTCCTTCATCAGACTACTTTTCATCTCCTAGGACTCGGTCTATCCTTGGTCATTGGTTAGGCACCAAGGCCCAGTTATACATGAGGTTTAAGTCGTGTACTTTGGTCCATTGCCACTTGGGTTCATCTAGGAGATCCTGGAGTGGTTTGAGATTTGCAGCTGGATTGCCAACTAGCTTGTCCAATAGATATTCCAGTATCTCCTGGAGTTCCCTTTTGTTGGTTGGAACATGGGAGTTGACGGGCTTCGGCTTCCCTTGAAGGCTTCCTACCATCATGTAGACTGGCACGGAGGGTGTGTCGTCAGCCTTACCAATTGTTTTGATGGCCTGCTCATATGCTTCGTGATCAGAGAACGGCATGTCGATTGTAGCAAGGACATGCATCCAATCCCGCTCGTCCTCTGGGCATGGGATATACCTGGTTAAGGGCCCATAGGACTTCTTGGCCTGAGTATTTCCCTTGAGCATAGTAGAGATGGCATCTAAGTCGACAGATAGCTGCCCATCTCTACTCTCACGGCGTCCATCCTATTGCCCAAGGAAGATTAAGACGTTACCCCAATCTTTAATGACCCTAGCGTTGCGCATCCAGGGGCCACCTAATAGGATGTCGTAGTCCATCCCTTCATGACTATAAAGTCAATGGAGAACTGGACACCTGCGATCTTCACTGGCCAATTCTTAAGCACCTCGAATGGCTTAACTCTCATACCATTTGCTAGTGTGACATTAAACCTAGCAGTCTCAATAGGTGGGTTTCCCCAAGTCTTAAGCACTGTGTAGCTAAGCACACTAACCCCGGCCCCCGTGTCTACGATTCCCTTCCTCATGGTGTCGCTTAGGGCTAAAATTGGCAAGACTGCATGCATCTCGGAGCCTTCCCAAAAGGCATTGATATGCAAGGACTTAGGCGCAGTGTGCAACGTCAAACTCGGTATTTGTGTTTCTGCCTCATGGTCATGAGGGTCTATCGTGACCTGCTCTTGTGTCCCTTCAACCCACTGCTTAAGGTCCTGCCATAGGATGGGGTGTTGCCTAAGCAGATCTCCCAGACTGAGTGTTATAGGGGTAGTCACTAGTGTGGTTAGGAGATCATTGGGTGTTCGTCTCTCTCTTAACCTAAATTGTCCTGACCAGTGGCCGTGACTGAACCGCGGCCCTGTAGCAGTATCGAGGCTTGGCCTTAACAACACCTCTTGTGGTGCAGTTGCTTCTCTTGACTTTGGGTGTGGGAGTGAGGTCGGCGTACTTATGTTAGAGAGATCATCAATCCCATCCTCCATGATGGGCTCAGCATCCTTTAGGTGTTCTTGGGCTTCCTTTACCCATTCCCTCACCTTCTCTATGACCTCTAGTTGTCGCTTCGGTTGCGGGTACTCCCCTACCTTAGCGATTCCCTTTTCGGCCATCTTAGGGGCTGACGTCTCTACTTCTGCGTCGAAGACCTTCTTTCCAATGGACAGAGTTGTAACACTCTCAGTCTTTAGTGCGATTTTAGCTTCCGAATTCCTCTTCCGCCGTCTACGGCTCTTCTTCCCTATCGAGGCTGCATCCAGATTGCTAGGTCTTGGCAGAGAGATGCCAGCTTGCTTCGTTTGGGTACGGGTCATGACCCACAACGAGATAGGCGTGGCCTCCCTGTCGTGGTTCTCAACACCGAACAGCCCCAATGGGACAAACGGCTCATTGGCTGAACTAGGTGACAGCTTCCTCCTTGGGCAATCGACGAAAAGATGAGTGATTCCGCACTCAACGCACCTTTGGTCGGCTTTTGTTGCTCCCTCTCAGGGCAGCGCAACGAGACATGACCTGGGTGGCCACAGGTCCAATAGGTAATTGGGTCCTATGCCTACCCTCCTAGGCCCTTACCTCGTCCTCTTCCCAATGCCATCACCAGGACTGGTCGATAGTCCATGAGGACAGCGTTGCCCTCATCGTCCTGCGAAACATAAGGGCATATGTAAGCTTCCTCCTTGTTTGGTTCTTCCACATAGTGGATAGGACCGTCACTCGGTGGGTGGGTTACGTAAGGACCAGGTGGCCTAGGAATGCCTGTAGGATTTATCTCCATCCTGGGAACAGCCGGCTTAACGCCGTTGGGTGAAAGAAGGGCCAATGGGGCTCCCCTTCCGAAGAATGGTTGCGGCCTGCTCACTAGGTAAGGCTGGCCGTATGGTTGTGAGTATGAAGTCTCCTTGGCAATCTACAATGCGCGATGTCATGACCGAACCTACCGCAGTTAGCGCAAGGTCGTGACCTAGGGCCTTGACACTCGGCTGGCAAGTGGTTTCCGCCCACAGTATACGCATTGGATGTGTAGACACGTTGGTCATCTCAACATTTCTTGCAACTTGGCTAGTTCCATTCTAACATCAGCCAAGTCTTGATTCATTTTGGTGGCTTTTCCCTTATCCTATGCTGCTGGTGCTGATTGCTCGCTCGAGGTTGACAGCCTCTCTGAGCTTCGCGAAGTGGTCTCTTCTACGTTTGCGCTTCTGGAGCTCCACTCCTTCAGTTGATCGTCCACTCGGATGGCCTCCTCAAAGGCCCTAGCTAGCACGTCCCGCTGCAAGCTCAAGTTGCCTGCCAAAGCCTTGTATAGCTCCTCGTTCTGAATCATGATGATAAATACAGTTAACACTGCTCTTTCAATATGTCGCTCTCCAGTAGGGATTCTCTTAAAGAGACTCCGTACATGGGTCACATAGTCGCGAATGTCCTCCTTCTCTTTCTGCTTGACGTTCATCAAGCGTACGAGTAGATTATTGGAGTATCCGGGCTCGGCAAATCTCTTAATGAAGAGATCCTTGAGGCCATCGAAGTTGGCTTGCTCCATGTTATCTAAGCTCGTATACCACGTCCTACCCTTGTCGCCCAAGCAAAGCCCGAACACTTGCGAGCATTGAGTCAGGTCATTGAGGCCGTTGGCTTCGCAGACTTGCTCGAACTGCTCAACAAAGCTGTAGGGATCATCATGGGGCTGGTAATTATTGAGTTGCTTGGCAATAATAGGGATTTTAGCCTGGCTCTTTGAGCCTTGGTTTGCTCCTAATCCTGCGAGCAGCGATGTCGCTAGAGCCGTGGCACTTTGCTTCATTAGAGTTATCGAGCAATCGCTTCATCAGAAGCTCACTTAGCATTAAGTCTCCTTCTAGTGCCCTCTCATGGTCCGTTTGATTCTTGCTAGCCAAATTTAGTACCCGCTGCACCTCTCACAATTCCATGCCTTGCCTTTGGTTCCTAGCCTGCTGATCCCTGTTGTACTCAACCATGCTTTGTAATGCCTTGCGGGCTAGCTTTCTCTCCTCTTCTACATCTGCAACGATAGCCTCCGCCGTTCTATCGCGGTGCTCATACCGAGCATGAGCGTCGTAACTACTGACCAGGTGCTGAATTGCACCTGGAAAGGCTCCTAAGTCGAATTCCTCATTGTATCTTTGGTCTGAACTTTCCTCTGCCATTGTTGAGTTGTCGTGCTCCACCAAGCTATCGATTAGGTTCAATAGGCTTGACAGATCCACTTCATCGATGTCCCTTGCTTGGTCCTACCTCTGATCGTTGACGGTTTGTCTCTGCATTGGGTTTTCTCCTATTGGTGGGTTCCTTGAGTGGTTTATCTGGGTGAGTTTCTTCAATTATTTAATACAATCCTCAATTCACGGCCACTCAATGTGTCTTTCCTCGTGCATTTATGCTCAATCAGGCTTTTCGTTTCCTTAATTGTACTTCAAGTGCAAAAATTCAGGGTGAGTGCAGCAACCACTTCCTAGTCGTCTTACGCACTCGCGTTGTTTTGGGCTGAATAGGCTTATGGGTCACTTCCTGACCATCTTGTTAGGGTTTAGGGTTTCCCTAAAATGTTGCCTTGTTCGTTTCTGGTCAGATCAGGCCTTGCAGCTCAGCGGGTCGCGTCTGGGCCTCTAGGTCTCGGAACTGCCCACTCCTACTGCTAAGCAGCAGCACCCTCCTACTTTGCCTATTCCGTGTGCTAGAATCGAGTTCTGAGCGCCCTACGGGCTTTCGACAATCTGAGCTGCTGAGTCCTAGTCAGGTTAGGCCAATTTTATGAAGATCTAGAAAAAATCTACACTCGACCCAACTGGTCCGAATTACAGGGTCCGAATGGGTTATTCGAACGGGTCGAGGCGCATGGGCCAAGGGCCGAATCCGAGGACATGGATAGGGAGGACTCAGACGGAGTCACTTGGAAGGGGTCAGTCGGACGGCGGGCCAAGCGGTTGACTTGGACAAGGTTGTTCGGACAGGCCGAGGCAAGTGGGCCGAGGGCCGAGTTTGTTCACGGTCCGAATTATAGACTCGAACAGGCCGATTAGGGTTTTTGTAGGATGGGCCAAATTCAACACGTGGCCGAGGGCCGATTCTGGGACTCGGCCCAGGAGTGGTCACTCATACAGGCCGAGCGCAGCGCACGTAAACAGCGAAAAATCAATTTCGATCATCTCTCGTGCTTCACTCAATCATACCAAGCATAACCTTCCAGATCCTACCTAGGGGAGCAAGAGAAGGGATTCATATACCTAGATGGAGTGACGGGCTTGCCATTGGTGTGATCGAATCGAATCGGCCGGTAGCTCTCTCTCTCTCTCTCTCTCTCTCTCTCTCTCTCTCTCTCTCTCTCTCTCTCTCTCTCTCTCTCTCTCTCTCTCTCTCTCTCTCTCTCTCTCTCTCTCTCTCTCTCTCTCTCTCTCTCTCTCTCTCAGTTGTATCACAGTTTGTCTCATAGGCCAGTTTTGGTCTTTAGAAGACATTAATATAACTCTCTCTCTCTCTCTCTCTCTCTCTCTCTCTCTCTCTCTCTCTCTCTCTCTCTCTCTCTCTCTCTCTCTCTCTCTCTCTCTCTCTCTCTCTCTCTCTCTCTCTCTCTCTCTCTCTCTCTCTCTCTCTCTCTCTCTCTCTCTCATTGAACTATTTTGTAGATGAGTGTTTCCTTGGCCTTTTGGCTCTTATACCCCTTCCTAGGTATGGTGTTGATGCCCCCAATCACTCACTTACCATTCTTAAGCATCGCAAGTGAGCTTTTTGCCCTTTTTGCACGATTTTTTGCCCTGTTTTGCAACAATAAACCCTACCCTTCTCCAGTGTGATTTCCTAATCCTATCCTACTCTAAATGCAACACAAATCGAAAGCAAAATACTGAACTATTTCTCCATGCTTCCTAATCATCAAACAAACAAAATAACCCAAAATACTTACTTGTTTTGAAGATCAAAAACACCCAAACTTTCTACCTATCTCAAGCTCTGGTTCGGGGATGAATCCCTTACTTTGATGCTCGATATGAGGCGCGCAAGTGCTCAAGCTTGAATCCGTGGTCCCTGAAACGAAACCAAAATGTGGGAGCTTTCGCTCAACCGCCAAGACCCACGGATCGCTTATTGTTTCAAGCGTTCCAAGCAAGCTCTAATAGCTATCTCTCACCTAGCCGACGCACCATCGATCCTATGAGTGTAGTGAGCTTACCTTAGTGCCGATACGAGTTGCCTCCTCTCTTCTACACACCGGTAGCTCCACGATCCTAGATGTTGGCTCAAGCATCCTCAAGCCTCCTCCACCTCCAAGCTCCATCCTCCATAGTCGCACGTGCAAGAAGAGAGAAAGGAAGAGAAGAAGAAGAAGAGGAGATGGTGAAGAGCTTCACCCTCTTGATCCCTCACTCTCACACACACTCACTCCCTCACACTCTCACACTCCCTCTCTTAAGAGCACACACAAGCAAGAAGGTGAGAAGGAGAGAAGAAGAAGAAGACTCCTTTTGCCACACACCAAAGAATGATCTCTTATTCACTTTTTGAACTTTATATATACAAACCCTAAAATCCCATGGGCACCCATCCCTTTTTTACATGACCGGCCATTGTGGCTAGGTTCTTTTTCCATTTTCCTCTTTTAGCCCTGTGCCTCTAGCCTACACCCATCTAATATTTTACAATGGGCACATGAGGAAGCCTGGCGCTCTTTTACAAAAAAATTTCGAGTTTTTTTAGGCATCTTTTCTTTTATGGTTGCTCTTTTTGCCCCGGTCCATCTTTAGGGGCCGCTTGCGTGTCTTCGCTCTTTTTCTTCATCTTCACTTGCTTTTTCTCTATTTTTCGCCATCTTGGCTTCGCCATCTTGACTTGGGGTTAACAAGAAGCTCACTCAAGAGACAAGAACATAGATGGAGGCCAAAACGTTTTCTTGCTGGTTTCTTCTTCTTCTTCCACACATTTTACAATGTATACAAAGTATAGATAAGATACAACATAAAGGAAAGTGGCCTACTAAGTCAAACAATGCATAACTGACTACACGGGTCGACTGGCGCTATAATTATGCCAACTGTAAATAGGTGTAATAACCTGAATATAATAAGTAATGAGTCAGTGGCCATGTGAGAGTCATAATGACCACCGATGTGCTAAGTGTAGATGTGTGGATCCATCTAACTAGGCGGTCCATCATCAATGTCCGCATGTATTGAGCTTGTCATCTCAACAATGTTTTCAATAAATACAAAGGCACGGAAGATTCAACTCAAGCAAGAGTTGAATACCCTGAAGAAAGGAAAAATGTATGTCAATGAGTATGTTTTGAAGGTGAGGAGCATTGTAGATGCTTTAGCAGCGATTGATGCAATGCCTGATGATGATGATTTGGTTTCATCCACTTTGAGTGGCCTTAATAATGAGAAGGCCTGGAAATCATTTGTTACTTCAGTATATGTACGTAAGCCATTTCCAGATTTTGATGAGCTAGCCTTTCTCATGATTACCGAAGAGATTAATATGCAGGGTGACTCGTTTAAAAGAAATGGTGAACACATCCAAGAATTTTACTCAATTTCAGGAAGGGGACGTGGTATGGGACGTGCTGGCGATAACCAACAAAACAAGTTCAATCAGCAATTTGGTGAAATGCAGGTTTCAGGAGGCCGAGGAAACTCTAGAGGCAAGGGGAGCTCTAGAGGAAGAGGTGAGTTCAGAGTGAGTAGGGACATTATTTTTTATGAGATGAGCAGTTTGATATGCACCTGCTGGTGATGTATTAGATGATGATAATGATCGTGATAGCTATGTGTAGAAAGAAAAGCAAGAATCATGGAGTCTTAGTGGACCAGAAGCTACACCTATAGTGAGCCTTGGTCTGGGAGACTAAGGAGTAGCCTTGCATCTTCAAGTGGATCTATAAGTGTTGCACACAAAGACAAAGGAAAGAAGAAAGTGCTAGATGGTAATGATGCATCTACTAGTCATTTGGGATTTGATGAGATTCTAGTGATTCAGAGAGTTTGGATGATGAGCTTGGTATTCCTTGAGTCAGGACACCAGGTGTATAGAGAGCTCATAGTAATGTAAAGACTCCATTGAGTGATCCAGTGGTACACAGGTCTAGCAGGGTCAAATACCCTATTAAAAGATTTGGCTTTGAAGGTTATGCAGCTCACCATTATGCTTATATGGTGAAACTAGTTGAGGATGTTAAGCCCACTTGTTTTGAGGATGATGTTGGTCATTCTCATTAGGATGCAACAATGGATGAGGAGATGGTTGTACTAGAAACCAATAAGACTTGGGATTTGGTACCCTTGCCTAAGGGTAAGAAAGCTATTGGCTGTAAGTGGGTTTACAAAGTCAATCATAATGTAGATGGTTCAGTTAGTAGGTATAAGGCTAGGTTGGTTGCAAAAGGCTATGCTCAAACATATGGCATAGATTATGAAGAGACATTCAATCCAGTTGCTAGGATGGCAACTGTTAGGTGTGTGATTCCCTTGGCAATAGCCAAAGGTTGGATTTTGCAGCAAATGGATGTTAAGAATGCCTTCTTGCATAGTGAAGTGCAAGAAGAAGTGTATATGGAGCAACCAACAGGTTATGAGAATTTAGAGCATCCCACATATATCTGCAGGTTAAAGAATGCACTCTATGAGCTGAAGCAAGCACCTAGAGCATGGTTTGACAAGATTGGAGATTATCTTATCAATATTGGATTTCGCATTTCTAATGTTGATCACTCACTTTATGTGAGAAAGGGAGATGCAGGTTTGGTCATCATAGTCATGTATGTGGATGACTTGATTATTACAGGTGACAGTGACAATGGGATTGCTGAAGTTAAGGACTTCTTGAAGAAGAATTTTGAGATGAAGGATTTGGGTGAGCTGAGTTACTTTCTTGGTATTGAGGTGATCAGATGTGATGATGGTATATAGCTATCACAAAGGCAGTATGGCTTGGATATATTATCCAAGTATGGTATGATAGCATGTAAGTCTCTTTTAGTACCATTGGAGCAAAATGTGAAGTTGAGTGCCAACGTTGGGGATGAGATAGAAGACCCTACTATGTTCAGAAGGATAGTAAGGAGTTTGATTTACATAACTATCATAAGGCCAGACTTGAGCTATGATGTTGGCCTTGTCAGTCAATTTATGCAAATGCCTAGAAAGTCTCATTTGGATGCACTTAGACGTATATTGAGATATGTGAAGTTCACTTTACGTTATGTACTTTTTCATGAGGCAAGTAAGGATGTACAGATCTTTGGATACATAGATGTAGACTGGGCTGGTAGTATGTCAAACAGAAGATCTACTAGTGGATTCATGTTTTCCCTTGGTAGTGCAGCAGTTACATGGAGCAGCAAAAAGCAACCTATAGTTGCTTTATCGAGTATGGAGGCTGAGTATAGAGGTGTTGCTATGGTAGCATATGTGAGGTGGTATGGCTGCAAAAGTTATTAGGTGATTTGGATGTGTAGGAAGATGGTCTAGTTGTCATTCATTGTGACAACATGAGCAGCATATAGTTAGCTAGGAGTCTAATACTCCATACTAGGACAAAACACATTGAGGTGCACTACCACTTTGTGAGAGAGAAGGTACTTGCAAGAGAGATTGACTTGGTATATATCAGCACCCAGGATCAGATAGCTGACATTTTCATAAAGGCATTAGGTGTAGAGAAGCTTTGAAAGTTTCAAAGCTTACTTGGAGTTGGAGAGATAGAGTTGAGCTTAAGGGGGAGTGTTGAGATGACAAGCTCAACACGTGCAGACATTGATGATGGATCACCTAGCTAGATGGGCCCGCAGGTCTACATTTAGCATGTTGGTAGTCATTATGATACTCACATGGCCACTGACGTATCACTTATTATATTTAGTTTGTTACACCTATCTACAGTTGGTAAAGATATAGCGCCAGTCGATTAGTGTAGTCTGTTATGCACTGTTTGATTTAGTAGGCCATTTTCCTTTATGTTGTATCTTATCTATACTTTGTGTACATTGCATAGTGTATGCAAGAAGAAAAAAAAATCAGGAAGAAAAATTTTTGGCCTCCATCTCTCTCTTTTTTTCTTGAGTGAGCTTCCTCTTGTGTATACAGTGTGTGTTTGGCGCAACAACTCAAGCAAGTCCCCCCACCATGCGATTCTTGACACCTTGTTCACCAACTTTCCTAAATTTCTAACATTGTGGTATTTTAATTGGTTGTAGACTTGTGACTCAGTGGCCAATCAGTACCTATTGTGCTCTTCCTTTGAGAATAGAATTTGTGCTACCATCTTGAGTTCTTATTACGGCACCACAGTTTACAATTAGCTCATTTGAGAGTATCTTTTGTAAAAAAAAGAAAAATTTTAAGAACAAACACTATGAAGTGGTGCACTATTCCAATATGGAATTGAAATTTTTATACTTCAACAATCCACACATTCCAAGTACAAATTTCATTAAAAAGTTTTCTTCAAATACAAGTTTCATTTATTCCTCCTTTTTTGCTTTTGAAGTTCAAGTTCTTTTCCACCTTACCCCCTCCCCCCCGAGAATGATGAAGATTCTTCCTAGGATTGGAAGGTGAAGGGTTAAGGGCATGAAGCACTTGCTTGTTGTGCTTTATTTCTTCATGAACCAAGCATAGAAGTGTGGGTTATACCCTAAGTGGGCGTGATAGTTCATGGTTTGAGGCCTAATGCCTATGTGTGTAATGTAGTCAAGACATCAGTTAGGAAGTCACCAAAGTTCATCTTGCTAACCACATGCAATTCTTCTTCAGTCAAGAGTCGATCCAAATAAGGATGGGCCCTAACATGCTCTTCTAAAGGTCGATTGTGCATGATGGCCAATACTTTGAATGAGGTAGGAGCCACATAGGTTGGATTGTACTCAGAGGTTTTGATTACGCATCTCTACTTGGTGTTGGTTATAATTTGGTAGCCCTCTTGCTCCAATTGGAGATGGAGAGCATACCATTTTTGTAGAAAGAAAGAGTCAGAGTTAGCTAATTGTTCAGCTCTTCTAGTTCCTAGGTTGCTGTAAACACTCTACTCTTGCTATAGGAGGTGAGCAATCGATATTTGAGAGCTTGCTCCTAGGAATCTCATGGCAATCAAGTCCTTATCCAGCTGGGGGAATCTTGACAAACATGAATATATATTCCTCCCAAGTGCATGGTAGGATACGTACTTCCGTTGCTAATGGCTTGTCAAGGAGGCCTAAATACAAACCATTCATAGTTTTTAGCAAATGTGGTGAAGGTAGCATCCAAGCATTCAATGCAAGTGACCAGGTTGTCCCGCATATTTGTGGCTAGGTTTAAGAACAAAGTAAGGATAGATCTTTGCTTACAGGAGAATCTAAGGCCTATGAGAGGTTGGGGTTTGGTTGGGTTGGATAACTTAACTACTGAGGTCTACTATGCATGGGTTGGTCAGTGGGGTGTCGAGTGGCCGTTTGTGCAATGGGTTGGTCTTGTGGCTCCATTGATGTATTTCTTTCTTCTTGTGGGGTAGTCAGAACGACACTAGAAGTGTTAGGTTGAGTCGGTTCAGTGCAACAGACTGTAGTTTTGGTTAATAGATTTATTGAGGCTCGATGCATTTGGTTCCTTCTAGGTTAGTTTGGTTCTCATGCCTAGCATTAGGGGATTTTTGAGGTTTGAAAATGCCCTATAAGCAAACTTAGAGAGAGAAAATATTTTATAAAATAAAATCATTGTTTAGATTTTTAAAAACTTTTGTCTAGTGATAACTCACTAGATTCAAATCCCTTGGATATTTTATTATGAAAAGTATTCTAATAATTCCATCTCAAGTTCTTTCAAGGAATTAGCATTTGTATTTATCGATTGGAGGTTCCATTAGTGTAGTACAAATTGGTTTTAAAATTTTAACTATTTAAATATGTTTTATTGTAAAAATCATAGTCATTAAATCTAGTTCTTGATAATTCCTATTTCATAAATTCTTTTCAAGTAGTATAGTAATTTCCATGTGTCGTATTTCTAATGATTCTCATGTAGTCCAAATTAATCCTTTTGTAGTTATGATTATCAAAGTAAAAGAATTCTTTTTAGTAACTTTTCTATGCATGAGATTATATGAAAATTCCTACTCTTATTATTATTGCAGATACAATTTTCATTTACCAGTTCATGAGATGGTGATCTATTTGCTATATTTAATATTTAAAATAATAGTCAAATATGAAACTTGGGGATTTATGACAAGCGCTTGGTTGTTGTTGGTATTCAAATTTTCATTTTTTATTCCAGAGTTTGCCATTTTGTTTATAGTGGTCATACCCGTAACGTTATTAGCAACTCCCGCTTCCACAGCCTTTGTAATTTTTCTCTTTGAGGCCATGGTCTTTGATCAAGGAAATGTAGAGAAGACTTCAATATCACAGCTATGGATTGTTTTGATTTGATTAATAGAGATGGCAAAAATAGAAATTGAGAAGAAATTGAGTAGAGTCTTGATTCTACAAGGGATTGAAGGTAGAAGAGAAGGGATTTAAGTCATTGTCGTGATATTTTTATGGTCACATCAAACCTAGAAATCTAGGCCATCATAAAGGTTATAAAGATTGTCATGATGAAGATCTTACTTATCCTCATTAAAGTGAAAATTAATATTCAATTTGAATTTTATTCGACGTTTGATTACTTTCCTCCATTCTCACTTCCTTCTTTCTTTCTCATCCTTACTAGTTTCTTCTTCGTTTTCTTTCTTATTTCTAATTCACATGGTTTTTCAATCCAATCTTCTAATCACATCTTTAGCTATGGATCAGTTATCCAATTATCTCTATAGCTGTAGTAAAAGACCTCTCTATCATCTTCATATTGAGTTGGATAGTGAGTATGAACCAATAAGAAAGAGAACAAAACCCATTACTATTATAAAGTCTACAAAACATATACTCAAGTTTGAAGAAAAAAAGAATCTTGATCTTTGGTTAGATGGAAAGCTATAGCTCAAAGATCTTAGTTGCAGAAAAGGATGCCCTCAAGTTAGAGAACCATCTTTTATCAAAACATAATAAACAAGTTGTTGCAGAAGCTAGAGGGCTCTCAACAGAGATTTCATTCGTTGGAGAAACGCATCAAATCTTATCAACGAAAGTAAACTATTTTAGGCCTTTGAAATCGACAAAAAGCTCTTAAAAATATTGAGATGAAGAGGAGGTGGTTGTAGTAAAAGAATCCAAGCAGCAAGGTATATTTTTTTCACTTTAAAAATATTAAATATAGCTTTGTTTATAATTAATTGTATTGGTTTGTGATGTTGATTTTGTTTAGGTCTCTTCTTCAATCGAATGATGCAATTGAAAGAGATTCTTTAAAAGCATCTCAGTTTTACTATCATCTTTTTCCTTCAGTAGTTTTAAAAGATATTTTGGAGAAGAACAAAATTAAAAAGGCAAAGAAATATTGCTTCGAGTCATTTATAAAGAATCGCTCTTTGGATACTGAGTTAGTGCAGAAGATAGTAGATAGTATTGGTATCAGTCGAGATGCTTGTATACAACTTTTCTAGCTTTTACAATCAAATATGAAGCAAGGACAAGTATATAATTGCATACTTCCAAGGCCATCTGTGGTTAGAACTATCAGTCAAAGAGTGAATAACAAAGTGATGGAGATTCTGGGTGAGCCTTTCCATATCAAGGCTAGCTTCAAGGGCAATAAAAATGAAGTTGTATTCAATGAATTTAACAATATTTTCCTTGACTTACCCACCCTACAATGGTTAATTATCAAATTCTATGACTTGTCACTAGAAGAGGCACAAGGAGTAGCTAGATTTGTGGTTAAACTTTATGAAAGTGAGATTCTAAAATGCACAAAACTAGGAGGGTCTCTATTACCTCAATAAATAGAGCACTTTCATCAAATCAATGCAATCACTCAATGTCATTTCATGTTCAATCAGAACACAACATTTGGTGTCTAGGAGCATTCAAAGTAGATACAAAGGATTTTGATATATCGTATTGGATTTTTCATCGAACACCAATACCTGATGTTATTAAGAGACAACAAGCAGGAGAAGAGCTATTTGTTAAAGGATTTAGAAACTATAAGATTGAGTAGCATATAGCTAGTGAGTTAAAGACACTCAAATGTATGTACAATGTATCAAAGGGAGCCAACTCCAGATCTCCTTGCCTATATTGCATGTCCCTAGCCATAGAGTTGAGCTCTAATAATTAGGATAGAGCTCCCTCTAGGCACAACAAGGATCCACAGTTTAAGTATGTCCTAGATATTCATTTAGCAAACACCCATATCTATATACCTCATGCGCTTTGCAGGATAATTGAAAAGCTTGCTCATCTTTATATAGGATTTGCATGGAAGTTGAAACCATTATCAGCTAGAATAGATGCTATAACAAAGATTGAAAAAGTCTTATCTGCAATTGGTGTGCATGGTGGTAATGTTGTTATTGAACCAGATCTTCAAAAGTCTAAGGATAGCAATTGTGTCCATAGGGTGGAGTAAAGGCTAGAAGATTCCTAGGATTTCATGGGAGACTTGGTAAGATAAACTCTAAGAATGGTGGCTCAACTATTAGATACAATCAATGAAAGTCCCTAGATAATGTAGTTAAGGATCATGCTGTAATATTTCCATGCAATAAAAGTTAGTTGGTTAGTTTGAAAGTTAGTTAGTCAATTAATAAGTTAGTAAGATTACTAACTAAAGACTAACTAAGGTAAAAACTGACTAGCATTAATAGCTAATAATTTTCATTTAATTAAAAATATATTTAAAATTTTGAGAGTCATAAATCTGACATTTTTCTCGGATTGATAAGGGCTATAGCCACCCTTCACAAAAAGTACAATGTGAACGAGACTTATGAGCCATATTAATCACTAGTATTAATGTGTATAGTTTGAATGGTCTAAAAATATTAGATTCTTGGGGGGGGGGGGGGGGGGGGGGGGGGGGGAAGGGGGAACTATTATAGTTTAGATATTATCCTAAAAAGATAGAACTAAAAGTCATTTAAAATAAAAGGCAAGTGATGTTTTAGTTAGTTTTGGAGAATTTATAAAAAGAAAAATAAAGAAAAGCGATTTGTGAAATCGCACATGTTGCGATCACAGTCTACAGGCAGTAGTCAACACTTCGAACAGAGAAAAGAAGAATGAGTGAACTAAGAGCTTTCTAATCAAGTGTCTTGGGGTTTTACCCCCCTTTTGGAGCCAATGCAACCATCAGATTTATGATCTGAGCATCAGATCACTGATTCTTCTAAGAGCCCCTTCACTCTTGTTCTCAGACTTATCCCCTCCTCTCTAATTCATTATAAATAAGAGGTATGGGGAGGCACAAGAGAGCATAAGGAGACCCCGAAAGGTTACAAGAGAGAGGGAGAGAGACAGTATACCCCTCCAAGAGATTGTGAGAGAGATCTTGAGAGAGAGAGAAGAGTTACCCCGAGAGGCTGCACAATTTCCCTCTATCTTGATCCTCAATTTAACCATCTTCTCTTTCGCTCTCCCATCTCAAATCTATTCCACCTTCTTAATCTCTTGAGTCTACTTGCGGACGATGGCCTCCAAGCGAAGAATGTCACGTGCCGATGACAATCCTACAACCAGCAACAGAGCTTCGGGCGAAGGCATCACTATCAATCCAATTGCAGTACCGGTCATAAGTAATGTATTTTCAAATTGATAGATGCTTGTTTTAATGCTCACAAGAGATACATTAGGCTCCGTACCTTATGGTTCTAGAATAGGTCATTGGAAAGGATAAATCGCATCTCAAATATTTAAAGTTGAAGTTTGTGAAGTGCTTGTATCAAAGGGAGTTAAATTGCACCTAGTTGCTATGTGATAATCCATGCATAGCACAAGCAACATATAGGGCACGAAAGTATTGAGCATTGATGAGTCTTTGATTAACCTTTACAGAGGATAATATTGTTTAAAGTTCAAAATGCATATACACGGTACATACATGGGAGAGATTATGTAAACTTTACATCGATGACATGCAACTCCTTGCCTTAGGAGAAAGGAAGATAAAGCCAAGAAAAAAATGTTGCATAGTAGGAAAATGATAAAAGATAATTGTCTCTTAGAGAAGAGGCATAAATGCTCTTGCAAGATTGATTAATTTGCATTGGAATGATAGGACTTACATCATGTATAGTATTGGAACCTTTAGCATATGCCTTAGTCTAAAGGAGAGAATATTAAGTAAATTCTACTCTTTGGCCCCAAGGCAGAGAGCGAATATGCGATGGAATTATTGTCACGTCTATTATTGTATTGTTTGGAAAAAATACAATTAGTTTTGTTGGTTGATTGAACAACACCCTAAATATTTTTCTTTCAATCAAGGGATTGTTGCATTGTGATTTGGATAAATATTCCAAGGCTTGTGTTGATGGCAAATGCATAGCAGGGGTCTGTAATGACAAGTTGCCATGGGAATAAAGGAATGTTTTTCTAGAATATGACATTAGGGCTGATTGCTTTGATTGTGCTTGAATTTTAATTGGATTAATTAAGGAATGATATTTTGCACGCATGGATCATCTCCAAGATCACATCGCGGATTATCCCGAGAGGGCACTGCTTGATTCACAAGCCGATGGTCGAGCGGTGAAAAGGCCAACCACGGAAATGGCATCTCACTCTTAGACCGCTTGTGGGTCAGGTGGAGCTCTGGACACCCCTTGCCTGTCGAGAATGGAGTTGGAGATCCCTGTGAGCCCAACGTCTGGGACGTTGGAAGTTCCTATTCTAGATAAAGGATGGAAATTTCTGTGCCATGAGATTTGGACCGGGTACTTCTGTTGGACAGAAGGGATACATAATTCTCCTGTATGGGCAAGAGACAAATATTAACTTAAAGATAAGTTAAGAAACTTGTTTGATAAAAGGACTGCTTGTTTTGTTTTTGTGCATGTGTTGTAAATTACGTGAACGAACTTTGTGCCCTAAAAGGCTTAATTAATGAAGCTGATTTTAAATGTTGCATATAAATGTGGTAGGACCTAATTAGACAACTAAAGCTATCAAGGGAAGCGGGTGGATGGAATTCCCCGATGGGTCCGTCCTACGGCTGGGTGGTCCCAGAGAACTGGGAGGCTTCTCACAAGGATTTACCGTCGGATGACTTTAGGTATTGTTAAGTTAGAATTCGATTCATGCCGTTTTAGGGGACCGGAATGGGACTATGCCCTACGGGCAGAGAGGTTGAGTGGTGCATCCCTCTCGTTTCCCATTCTCTATGAACCAAGTGCAGCATAAATCTGCTTCGACTTTGTTATTCCTACTCAAAGTGGGCCATCTGGAGCTCGACGCTAGCTACTTCCTAGAGACTTGGCTGATAGGAAAGAAACCCTGACTTCAAGTCAGTCATAAGTGGGAACGGCCGAATACTTCCGCTTTGGGGCAGACTCGGGAAGACCTAGATCACAAAACCTGTGATATCCCTTGCGAGTGCCAGGTGGCGCTTTCTAGACTCCCCTCTCGATGGGTTGCTAAGACGTGTTCCACAAGTGGTCAAGCGGACACGTTACACATGCTAATAATGAACAAGCTCAGAATAAAAAAGCCAATGTTTGGGAAACACTAGACAAAGTATTCTTTTATTGTGATAAAACTAAATGGAATGATGATGATCTCAAAGACTTCAAAGACTTCAAAGACTTCAAAAACCTTATTGTGATAAAACTAAATGGAATGATGATGATCTCAAAGACTTCAAAAACCTATTGAATCTTTTTAAAAAGGCAATGACAAAAGCTTGGGATAATCAACACTTCCTTGAGAGGGATTGAAGCATTTTTTTGAGTGTTTATTTCAGTTTGCAGGGTACATCAGAAAGGGGTAGCCATAACTCCAACCATTGGAGCTCCCCCATTTCATATCTTGGCTTCAACCTGATTAGGCTTGACAAGGCTTTGTGTAGGCCATCTTTAGGCCCTACGTGAGTCCCCCCTTCCACCCTATTAATGCCACATGGACTAGCAGCATACCCAGCAACATCAGTCCAGTTTGTGCCTGATTGAAGACCTGCAAAAAAAATCATTTTTTACTTCAACCCTCCCTTGGCACTCATTGGCAACTTGAAAACACTTCAACCCTCCCTTAGCACTCATTGGAAACTTGAAAACACTTCGTTCGGCACTTGGGAACACCCCCTTGATGCTTGGCATTGGTGGTTTATCATTGACATTGATTTGTGAACTAATTGACCGAAGCCCATGACTATTTTTCACAATCCACAGGTAGCCACAAATAGTGTAATTACATCAGCACTTTATGTTTATGCTTGGATAGCATTGGCTATTTGATGTCCAAATGCCTATGGTTGATGTCAAATGTTTAAGGAATGTATGCCTATTGATTTTCCATCATTTTAGACTGATCTTGAGTTGAAAAATACTCAGTTTTATGTAGTGAATATATGTTGGAAACTTTAGGGCTGAAGTGGTTTTGTCAAAGGTATCTTATACCTATTGCAATCAAGTTATGTCTTGAAAGCTTTACATGATGTATTGATTCTTTGGGGTCAACATAGAGCTTGACGTTGCTCCCAGATGTATTGTTGAGCTTGAGCTCCACCTTGGTTAGAATTTTGGATCTCTGTTTGGATGTACTTTGGCATGTATTGGTCTATGCTTGACCGCCTTTGACATACTTGATGCTTATGTCACTTACACATGCTAGTTACATTGTTTGGACTTGAATGCTATTGGAGTTTTGTTTGGGCTTGAATTTTAATACTCTGGAGCTTATTTTTTAGTCTTGCTTTGGCTCGTTAGAGATTGATTGGGATTGTCTTCATGACATTGGATGCTATCATTGGATCCTTGACCGCTCATATGCTTCGGGTGTCTTCTTGATGTATGACCTTGGATACTCCATCACTAGTGCTCTTACATGCCTTGTTTGAGCTTGGATACTTGACTATTACAGCTTTTATGCAATTGGGAGAGTTTATGTACATTGTCATTTGACAGACATTGAGCACACACGTTACATACTTGAGCTTTTGGATACTTGAGACTGGGATCTCCTTAAGGATGATGTATGGTTGATATGCCTTGGTCCATGTAGATGTACTTGGGCTAATTCAGCTTTGTGTTTAATGAGCAAACACCGACTTGTGTCAGGTCTTGCCAGTAGTATGTACATTTTGCCCTGTTGATTGGGAGGTGTACTGACTTTACTAACGAACTTTATCTAACATGCTGGGGTATTGGCTCATGTCAATTTGACTGTTACATGCTTGTTGATGCTTGCTTGATGTTGATTTTGCATTGACAGTTAGTGGTTGACTTGAATATTGTTTTTTTGTCTAGTGTCAACTCTCATTGTACAGTACTGCAAATTATTATAGCAAGCATATATCTCCAGACTATGATGTGATTTTCATGCTAAATCATCTTGGTTTGATGTACTTTTGATGGTACTTGGTGGGCAACATCATTAAACACTTGTTTCTCACCATTTTGCCTTATTTTTTGTGGTTTTTTTGTCATTTTCTATAGTTTACTACAAGCCGCTTTGAATTGTCTGCACTGTTTTAACTTACAGTATGGCATCTTCTTCCACTGATAATGCTATCTTCAACATCACTAAGCTTGATGGTAGGAATTATGCCTATTGGAAGAGCCAAGTTTGGCAGGTATTGGTGCAGAAATCGCAGATAAAGCCACTAAGGTTGAGTGGAGAGCAGCCTAAAACTGAGTAATGACGAATGGATGGAGCTTGATGAGTTATGCAAGTCTACTCTCATCTTGTCTCTCACTGAATAGGTGCATTACAATGTGGTTGAGGATGCACAGAGTGCTTGGCAGCTTTGGAATAAGATCAATAACCTCTATAACAAGCAAAGTCTTGCAAGTCAAATGTATTGGCTGAAACAACTTATGGATCTCCGCATGAAAGAGAATGTCACCATGTTAGCTCATCTGAGCCAGTTTCATGCTATTCTTAAGAACTTGGTTTCTTAGGGCACTGATTTCAAAGAGGATGTCACTCCTTGTTCTTGATTGGAACTCTTAATGAGTCTTGGAATGTATTTAGCATTGCCTTATGTGCTTCTGCCACTACTCTGAAGCTATCTCATGTTGATAGCTCTCTTCTGCAAGAAGAGATAAATCTAAGAATTTGGATGCCTCTCGTGTGTCTCATGCTTTGACAATTAGAGGCCAACATGATGGAAATGCAAAGAATGACCATGTAATGGCCATGGACAGGATTCGCAATAATCTCGGTCCAAGTCGCATGGCAAGTCACGCAATAAGTCTCATGGGAGAAATGCCAATCTGACTTGTCATCATTATGGGAAGAAGGCCACATAAGGCCATAGTGTCATGAATTGCGCAATGAAAGGCGCAAAGACAAGGGGAAAGAGAAAGTATAGGAAATGTCTTATGATCGCAGCATAGTATTTGCTAATGAGGATAGTGATGGAGATTATATCATTGCAGCAGATTCATCTAGTGCTTCGCAGATGACAAAGATACACTCTATGTATGCATAGTGTTAGCCCTTGGACTTAGGTTCATCCTTTCATGTGACACCTTTCTGAGAGTGGTTCCATTCATACCATTCTGTTTGGGGTTCTATGCGCTTGGATGATGATAGGTCTCTTGAGATTGTTGACATTGGTGATATTAGGCTGTAGTTTCCTTCTGGCGATAGTTTTGTTATGCACGATGTACGTCATATACTTGCATTGACACGGAGTCTCATGTCTGTTGGACAGCTTGATGACACAGGATATCATGTATCTTTTGGAGAATCTACATGGAAGATTACTCGTAGCAAGCTTGTGCTTGTGAGAGGTGCCAAGGTTGGCAGCCTCTACCCCTTAATTGTTTCTAGATCTACAGTTGATCATGCTTTGTCTATGGGGTCTTTACCTCATGTATCTCTTTGGCATGCATGTTTGGGACACATGTTTGTTAAGGGAATGAAAATGCTTTCTAGTTTACAATACTTACCACCCCTTGACTATTCTCATTTTGATTCTTGTGATCATTGTCTTTATGGCAAGTAGACTAGGTCTACACATAATAAATCTGGTATGTCACACATGAGTGAGCCCTTGGATTTGGTTCATTTTGATGTCTGTGGGCCCATGCCCTGTTAGTTTATGGGTAGTGAGAAGTATTTTTTTACTTTCATATATGATTTTTCATGTAAAATATGGGCTTATCCCATAAAGCAAAAGTCCAATGTATTGGCAGTTTTTTAGATATGGCTTGCTTTGGCAGAAAACCAGTCTAGGCATAGACTAAAATGCCTAAGGACAGATAATGGGGGTGAGTATGTCTCATGTGCTTTTAAGAAATTTTGTGATGAGAGGGGTATCAAGCGTTGTCCCCCTACACCCCTCCCCAAAATGGTAGGGCTGAGCGGATGAATAAGACCATCCAAGAGAGGGTTTGCAGTATGCGTAGCCATGCAGGCCTAGTCCAACACTTTTGGGCTGAGGCAGTTACGACTATCATGCATATCATTAATAGATCGCCATGTAGTGCCATTGATTTCCAAGTTGCAGAGGAGGTATGGATAGGAAAGCCTCCCTCTTATGCGCATTTACGTGTCTTTGGATGTGAGGCATTTTGCCACGTGCCCAAGGACAAGCATAACAAGCTAGATCCTAAGAGTATTAAATGCATATTCCTTGGCTATGGAGATGCATGAGAGATGGGTTACCGTCTATGGGATCTACAGGCGTGGAAAGTCATCCGTAGCCATGATGTAGTTTTCCATGAAGACAAGATGCATAGGCAACCTAAGAAGATAGTGGAGATATGTAGGGTTATATTTTAAGAGGAGCCACGAGCTCACGTACAGCCAACTAAACAGCCTGCAGTAGCAACAGATACTCATGGCCACTATGTTGGACAAAATGTTGAGCATGCAACAGAGTTTGTAGTGTGGCGTTCTACAAGAGATAGACGCCCCCCTGAGATTTTAGCCCCTCAATGCATTATGTCTTGGTTACAGATGTAGGAGAGCCTTTCACTTATGATGAGGCTATGCGCAGGGGTGACAATTACTCTTGGAAGAGGGATATGTAGTCTGAGATAGAATCCTTGCATAAGAATGAGACTTGGGATTTGGTGTCCTTGCCTAGTGGCAAGAAGGCTCTGCCATGCAAATGGGTATACAAGTTGATGAGTATCCCTAGACACCCTAAGCCGGCTTATAAGACAAGACTTGTTGCTAAGGGTTTTAAATAGGAGCATGGATTTGACTTTGATTAAGTATTTTCTCCTGTGGTTAAGATGACCACCCTCCACTTGGTTTTGGCCTTAATTGCGTAGCTTGACTTGGACTTGTATTAGATGGATATCAAGATGGAATTTTTACATAGGGATTTGCATGAGATTTACATGGAGCAGCCTAAGGGCTTTGCACAGCCTGGCAGGAAGCACCTAGTGTGTAGATTGAAGAAAAGTTTTTATGGCTTAAAGTAGGCACCTAGAGAATGGTATCATAAGTTCGATGCTTTTACAAAGTAACAAGGCTACAGACATAGTGCTATGGACCCATGCTTATACACGAAGAAAGTCCGTGATGGATCTTTGCTTATTTTGATACTCTATATAGATGATAGGCTATTAGCAGGGAAATGTCATGATGAGCTAGATGCTCTTAAGGCTCAGCTCAAAAAGAGCTTTGGGATGAAGGATCTAGGACGGGCCTCTCACATACTTGGTATGCGCATTAGATGAACAAGCATCAAGGACTCCTCTACTTGTTACAGAGGGATTACATTCATAAAGTCCTTAAGTGCTTTCGCATGCAGGACGTGAAATCTATTGGTTGTCCATTTCCTTCTTATGTGAAGGTATCACAAGTCGATTGTTCACAGACAGATGAGCAAAGGGCTGAGATGGCCAATATTCCCTATGCATCCACAGTGGGCAGCCTTATATATGCCATTATAGCCACTCGTCTAGATATTTCCTTTACAATTGGTGTTGTGGCATGCTATAAGGCTACACCTGGCAAGAAGCATTGGAATGCCGTGAAGGGTATCATGAGGTACCTAAAGGGCACTGCAAATATGTGCATATGCTATGGCAGCCAGGATACAAGAGTTGTGGGGTACACTGACTCTGATTATTCAAGACATGCAGATAGTAGGAAGTCCACTTCTATCTATGTGTTCATCTATGGTGGAGGTGCTATCTCTTGGATGTCCAGGTGTAGAAGTGTACAACTCTTTACACCACTGAGGCCGAGTATGTTGCAGCCACTAAGGCTTGCAAGGAGGCCATATGGTTAGGCCGTTTGGTTCATGACCTTGGTATTGATACTATCCCTACACTGCATTCGGATTCTATGAGTGCTATTAAGTTAGCCAAGAATCCGGTCCTCCATGGGAAATAGAAACACATTGAGGTGAGGTATCACTTCATACATGGGGTGGTTGAGGACAAATCTGTTGATCTTGCCAAGATCTCAATTGACCAGAATCCTGTAAATCTACTCATCAAAAGCCTCTTTACGGAGCGCTTTTCCTTCCTCAAGAGATTGATGGGTGTGGGATGAGATGACATCTTTCCTCGTCCTGTTGTACTGTCTTTTCTTTTTCTTTTTCACTCCTCACTAGGGCAAATTTGCCTTTAAGTGGAAGGTTGTTGGGGGTAAAGACACCTTCGTCTAGCCACCCGTGTATTACTACACTAACAGTACTCGCACCTCTACAGCGGTAGACACTCATCACCATCATTTTATTCTTTATTTTTTTAATGACAGATGAATAAAGGGAAGGCCGGTCACACATTGTGAATGTTGGAGTTCTCACATTGTGAGTCTCTCTCTCTCTTGCTCTTGCTCTCTTGCCTTAGCTCTCCCATGCAAGCTCCAATCCTTCTCACCTTTCAATGGGAAACCAAGTTGGTGACATAGATGCTGCTGAATTCACCTATTTCCTCATATAGCATAGAAATTGTCTCATAGAGCACGTCACAGAATAGCTCATAACTTTCTAATTAAATCTCAGATTGCCAAGCTTCCAAAATGAAAGTTGTAGCTATCTTTCCAATCTAGAACTCTCATGAACAACCTTGAGCCGAATTCTTTGATTTGCTATCCTGAAATAGCTCTGCATAGCCTGCATTCCTAAATATAATGCTGCTCTATACAACAAACATATAACTTCTTTGTTCCAAGAAGCCTAAACTTGCAAACGAAAATACACTTTCTTTGATTTCAGATTATCATTTCAACATATCTTACATTGATGAGAAGAATTATGGGAGCTTTGAATTTTATGAGCTCTAATCAATTATTTTCCTGGTTGCAAATCCTTTCAATTTTCCACTAACTTGAGTCTGTGCATTCAACACCTGCCCATAATACATATTCTCTACCATATACCCAGTTTCAAATGTAGAGATTGTTTACTTCCATTCTTCTCTCCTGTATGAGAAGCCTCACACAAAAAACTAACATACATCACTCTCTCAACACAATGGAGAACAACCCTCTACTATCTTTCACTCATATCCATACATCAGAATAGATCTGCATACTCTCTAGCCCACGTAATAATAGAAGAAAACAAGAAAAAAGGAAGACTCTTATTAGCATTATCTAAAAATTGAGAACTCGCATTAGCCCACTGACTTTAACAGCCCTTCCACTATGATCCACGACTCTAATAACTTTAGCTTCACGACCTCTTTCTTCTAAAAACTTGTTCTTCTTCTTCTAAGCATTAGATTTCTCCCTTCTATTCAAGCTGTAAGATTCCTCTCTCTCTCTCTCTCTCTCTCTCTCTCTCTCTCTCTCTCTCTCTCTCTCTCTCTCTCTCTCTCTCTCTCTCTCTCTCTCTCTCTCTCTCTCTCTCTCTCTCTCTCTCTCTCTCTCTCTCTCTCTCTCTCTCTCTCTCTCTCTCTCTCTCTCTCTCTCTCTCTCTCATATCCATACATCAGAATAGATCTGCATACTCTCTAGCCCACGCAATAATAGAAGAAAACAAGAAAAAAGGAAGACTCTTATTAGCATTATCTAAAAATTGAGAACTCGCATTAGCCCACTGACTTTAACAGCCCTTCCACTATGATCCACGACTCTAATAACTTTAGCTTCACGACCTCTTTCTTCTAAAAACTTGTTCTTCTTCTTCTAAGCATTAGATTTCTCCCTTCTATTCAAGCTGCAAGATTCTTCTCTCTCTCTCTCTCTCTCTCTCTCTCTCTCTCTCTCTCTCTCTCTCTCTCTCTCTCTCCCTCTCCCTCCCCCTCCCCCTCCCCCTCCCCCTCCCCCTCCCCCTCCCTCTCTCTCTCTCTCTCTCTCTCTCTCTCTCTCTCTCTCTCTCTCTCTCTCTATGATATGCTGATTGTCTTATGTAGAATCCCTCTCCCTCTCTTTTTTTTTCAAATTCTTCTAAGCATTAGATTTCTCCCTTCTATTCAAGCTGCAAGATTCTTCTCTCTCTCTCTCTCTCTCTCCCTCTCCCTCTCCCTCTCCCTCTCCCTCTCCCTCTCCCTCTCCCTCTCCCTCTCCCTCTCCCTCTCCCTCTCCCTCTCCCTCTCCCTCTCCCTCTCCCTCTCCCTCTCCCTCTCCCTCTCCCTCTCCCTCTCTCTCTCTCTCTCTCTCTCTCTCTCTCTCTCTCTCTCTCTCTCTCTCTCTCTCTCTCTCTCTCTCTCTCTCTCTCTCTCTCTCTCTCTCTCTCTCTCTCTCTCTCTCTCTCTCTCTATGATATGCTGATTGTCTTATGTAGAATCCCTCTCCCTCTCTTTTTTTTTTCAAAAAACTCATCACATTTTGATTTTTTTTCCTATTTTACCCAGCTGCCCCTTACTTCCCCTTAGTTATTAAATGGCAAACATGCCGCCTACCACGTAAAATTTCACTCAAGTACTCAAAATTGGAAGCACGAACACGTTCCATGTATGAGGATATTTCTTCATGCATGAGGCCTGTGTCTCAAAACTGAAATATCACAACCACATGTTGAACATGGTACCACTTAGGATTTCCATCTATAAACTTGAATCCCACTATGGGTAAGTGTTAAAAAGACAAAAAAATGATATTTGCATGTGTAATCCCACTTGACTCCACGCAGCATCATGTCCACGGTCGCTCATTTTCACCCACCTACCTTTTACACTAATTTTTGGACCACAAAAGCGTTTTTTTGAAGACCAAGCTCTTTCCCTACTCCGAAACACCAACACAAGGCGACTTCCTCACAACCAAAATTTATTTAGTACCCTCTAGAGACAGGGTAAGATTTCATCACCCCGCACACAATGTGCTAAAGTTTCAGAAATGTAATTTTCTAAAAAAATCTTAGTGAGCTCAATAGCAATGTTATTTTTGCCAAATTTTTCTTTGAAATCTTCTCTGAAACTTGTCCAAATTTCAAAAAAGTTTAACAAGTGAAACGCAATAAGGCATAGCTCTCCCCCATGCAAAGTAGCCATCTCATGTTTCATACATCTCAGGAGGGACTCTACAACTAATTAAAATAGCCTAATCTTATGCTTAGATTGGTTTGGGTGACTAAATGTATTGATTACTATGCTTATGTGTTTAAGAAACAAGAAATTTGAAAGATCTTGGCTAATCCAATAGCAAAATCATATTATAATTGCTTACAGACTTATTTTTCAAATTTTCTCCAAATGTAAACAAAAGTTTCACAAAAAAAAAGGTGACGTATCAAACGTGAAAAGGCATACATCTCCCTTACGTAGAAGTCCTAGGTCGTTGCATTTCATACATCAAAGGGCTACATTATTCAATAAAAATTGAATCTAAAAGGATAGAAAAACTTTGATGAATTATTAAAGTTTAATTTTATCATTTGATAAAATAAGTTATTATCAAATAGTGAATATATGATTGGCTTGGGATTGAAACTATTTGAGTAGTGTTTGTTTACCACTAAGTGATTGCAAATGACATTATATTAGATTTTGGGGATCTTTCCTAATTTTGAGTTGTTTTTTTTTAATCTTGAGATTTCAGATGGCTAGAACGAAGGCTACTGCAAGAAAGCAGAAAGTTGATCCTAGAGGTCTTGCTTCAAAGAACCATCAGTCCTACAAGCCTTCCAAACTTATGAGGAAATTAAAGCAAAGGAGAAAGTTTTCACATCAGGTTAGATATCTAAATGAGATTAGAAGTGCAATGAAGCCTCTCGATAATGCAATTCCAAAACTGCCTTTTCAAAGGCTTGTCAAAGAAAATTGTGACAAGCATTGTCTTGATAGTTTTAAATGGACAAGGGCAACTCTTAATTGCATTCAGGAGGCTGCAAACGATTTTTTGATTGAGTTTTTCAAGATTCCTATATATGTGTTGCTCGTGCACATAGGCTTACACTTATGGACAAAGACATTATCATTTTTAGGAGGTTGAGATACAGGTTTTCAAAGGTCCTTGAGCCAGTCCCCCTTTCTAATGTAAAGGCTTTCAATATTTTAAATGTGCCTCCATATAGGAAAAAGAAAGGTAAACCAAGTCCTAAGGTTGAAGATATTACCCATGAAAAAGACAAGACTACATGAGAAAGAGGAAAATGCCACATAAGAGCACACATATAAATGGAGGGACTATAAAAGAAAGAAGGAAGAAGAAAAGAAAGCAGAGCAGTTCCCATCTTTTGAAGAAGAGCTATCCACTCTTTTTGAAAGAGCTGACCCTAAGGGCTTCAATGTTTGTTGCTTTTTACTTGGTGATATTTACAAAAGATCTAATATGGTGTTTTTTTTACTCTGACTATATTCAAATCCTCAAGAATAAAATGAGAGAAGTAAATGGCTCTATTCTTCTTGCTAGGATGAGGTATAATATATCAAATTTTATTTTTACTCACTATATTTTTCTAGCAATAGGCTTTCATGTTGATACTCACTATCTCCATTCCTTTGCTAGATGTGTAATGCATGAGCTCCACTTTGATATACAACAAAAAATTGAGGTTCTTGATCCATCTATCTCATACTATATGAGGAGTGAGCTTGATGCAAGTGCATTTGATCATTGGTTCAATCTAATGACTTTGAAAAATTGGAGGTTCTTCTAATTCTATACAATGAAAAGTAAGTAATTTGATATTTTGTTAGATTCTATGAGATTTTGTTTTGTTAAATTATTGAAATATAATTATTTTTAGTTCTCATTGGAGCCTAATTAGAATGGACTATGTGGAGAGGTAATGTTTCCTCATCAATTCTATGAAAGGAAGCCATGGAAATGCCAAGTTGTAAGTTATATAATCCAAGGTCTTTTTGATATTTTGATCTTTCTTTTTGTAGTTACTCTAAATTTTATTGTCTTTGTGGTGCATAGCTATAAAAAGATTGATTGAAGTGCTAGAGAAAAAGCCTCCCATGCCTTTTGATTTACTTGAAACAATGCAATATACACAAGTTGCAGTAAGGTCTTGATTTGAATGGTTGGAACATAATAAGAAAATTTATTCTATAAACTACCATAAACAAGTTTCATAGTTTTACTTTATGTTGTTGATTGCAGTGTCCTTATTAGGATGATAGTCACTTGTGTGGCTAGAGAGTAATTGCAAATGTTAGAAGATTGGTTAGGTCTATTTATCTCAATGAAAATAAACATATAAAGGTAATGTGAAAGATACTAAACTTTAATATTGAGGTTTTTGTTGCAAAATAGTCCATTGATGATAATAATTTAGTCCATTGTAAAAAATAACAATGAACTTAAAATATTTTCTTACAAATGTATGATAGTTTACAAAGGGATTGCTATACAAGTGAGCATGAACTTTGGTATATAAGAGCAAAGGTCATGAAGTACATAATGGTCAATTGTATGCAATAGCCAACAAGAATGGACAATAGTGGGGACTTGGACATTGATGGAGAGGAGGTGCATGTAACTGTAGCAGGTGAAGCTATTCCTTCAACACCCAAGGCAACCAAAGCATCAAAGAAATTCAAAAGGACTCCTAGAAAGGATGCCCCTTCTCCTAAGAAAATTTCTCAAAAAAAAAAGTAGCTTTGCGTCATTGCTTGTAAGCCCTTATGTGTATAAGTCACGAAGATGGCTGGCAAAATTTTGTCACAAAATTTGTATATGTATTTTATATTGATAGTAAAGATATATTTTCTTCAATATCCTTGTATTGTATATTATTCTCTATCCTTGTTGATATCTACAAAAAATATGTTACAAATGTTTAATAATCAGGAAGTGGAATCATATATATACCTAAGTTGATATAATATGATATAAAAACTTTGTTATTAGGTTGAAACACAAATGAGCATGGTAGTTCAATATCTTCATTCTATAAATCCATCCTCACTTGATGTAGCGTACATGATGATCTAACCTTTAGGATTGCAATAATGTCCTCATTGAACCAAACATCAAGAACCACTATAGGATCTTTGCTAAAATTATCAATATTTTGATCTAAAGCAACCAAACTACCACCAACATAATGCCATCTACTATAATAAAATATAAGGATGAAATTTTGAGTAGCAATCATATATTTACAAGCTATAGAGTCTTGATCTATCTTACATATAAATTTTTCTTCTGTCCTAGGGTCCCATCCCTCATCAACAAATCAACAAATTGTATGGCATGATCATATGTTAGTCTCTTCATTGAAAGCATGGCCGTTGATCTTATTATCTCAATATCTTCACCAAGTACAGAACCACTAGATCGCCCTACTCAAAGTCATGTTCTTTAATGTGCTTGTCAAATTAGCTCTTGCATCTCGCCTTTTCACATATTAGTGTATGAATTTCTAGGAGTTGGATTTCAGAGATGCATTCTAACTCCACCAGCAAGCATTCTGTTCATGCTTCCTTTCCATCCCATCTCTCTTGTACTGCCACTCTCAAGCTTGGAACGAAGAACTCCACTGGCAAGATTGCTTTGGTCCCATAGGTTTTCTTGAACGGTTTCTGCCTTATGGACATCTTGTAAGCTATCATATAGGCTCATAACACTACCACGAGCTTATTTTCTCAATCAGTGTGCGAGGTGGAGACTATCTTAGTCAGGATATTTACTAAGATCTTATTGGTAGATTCTACCTGACCATTAGCCTTGATCACTAACTAGTTTGATGGGATAGCCAAAACGCGAGATCACCTGCTCCCAAAGGAACTTAGCTATGTTCCTAGTGTCATCTTTCTAGTGGCCCAAGCTTTAGCCCATTTCATGAGATAATTCATCACCACAATTATATATTTTGCCTATGAGTATTATGTTGCAGGACTGATCGGCCCAATGAAGTTGATTCTCCACTTTTCAAAGGGTTGTCATGCTATTACACTAAGATCAACTCCATGTTGTCCTTACAAATGGGGACTTTGGTTCTCTGGCACTCATTGCAATGCTTCAAAAACTTAGCTGCATCGTAGAATAGAGTGGGCCAACACAACTAAGATTGCAACACCTTGCATACTATAGTGTCTCCATTGAAGTGTCCTCCAACAGTTCCACCATGTGCCCTAGCAAGTACATCATGCATCTCGTGCTCACACACACATCTTCATAATAACCCATCCTATCCTAGTCTATAAAGCTGGTCGACTATTAAATAATAGGGATAAACCTTGAGGATAAGGTGCTTTAGCCTAGCCTTCTGTATAGGTCTCTTAGGCAATCCATGCTCTAGGATTTGGACTATGTCATCTACCCAATATGGTGTTAAATCGGCCGTGAACAGGTTGCCCCCACTAGTCATGCTAAAAAGGTGCACATCTGGTAGGTCGTTTACGATTCCCTAGTCAACAGCATCTCCTGTGGACATGCGAGACATATGGTCTACCATGTAATGTTGCTTACCGTTGCATATAATCATGGAGAAGTCAAATTCTAGAAGAAGAAGCAACCATCTAGCTATGTGTCCTATAGCATAAGGTTTGTTTACTAAATAAAACAAAGCCTGATGGTCAATAAAGAAGATCAAGAGCATACCTAAAAGATAATGATAGAACTTCTTCATAGAGAATACCATAGCTAGGCCTTTCCTCTCTATTGTGGAGTAATTCATCTTCGTATCCATGAGTTGTTTGCTAGTAAATCTCACTAGGTAATCAAGATTATGTTTACCAGGTTGATACAAAACAACTCCCACATAAAACTTTCATGCATCAATGTACACATGGAATATCATGTTCCAATCTGGGGCTCGTAGGATTGGTGTGATCATAAGAGCCTTCTTTAGTTCCTCGTAAGAGTGCTGGAATTCCTCAATCCACTCAAATACAATCAACAATTTGTAAAGGGGTCTAGCAATCAATGCATAGTTTAGAACAAATTGTCGAAAGTACATTGTGTGTCCTAGGAAGCACTGAACTCCCTTATAGTTTGTGGGTGGTGGAAAATCGACAATAAACCTAACTTTGGAGAAGTTAGTGGCAATGCTATTCTTAAACATCATGTATCCTAGGATCCTCTTTTTTTCACAAAAATAAATTGCTTTGTTTTTACGTTACTACAATCAATTTGATTCATCCGTATCAGTATTTTGGTGGGAAGGAGAAATGATTTCCCTTTGAATTAGCGTAGCTTTTTAATGCAAAGTTTATCTAGGTGTTCCCTCCAACTAGATTGGACACATAGATTATCAGCAAATACCTCCAATTCTCACCTAAGCATGTCTTTGAAGATAGTGTACATGAGGCGTTGAAAGGTAGTTGGTGCATTCATTAGCCCAAATGGCATGACTATGTAGGTAAATTTGCCCCATTTGATCACAAATTATGTCTTACGTCTGTCGTTAAGGTGTATCTGCACTTGGTTGTAGCCTGAGAAGATGACTAGGAAACTGTAGGCTTCCTTCCTTGCTACTCTTTCAAGTATGTGCTCCGGGTAGGGTAGTGGATAGTTGTTCCTCTTAGTTGCAACATTGACCTTTTATAATTCACACACACTCAAATCTTTCCGTTCTTTAGGACAATCACTCACTATAGGCAACACCTAGTCCATGTGGTTAATTTTGTAGATGAATTCAACCTTCAACAGCTTATCTATCTCCTCCTTAACACCGTTGCATGCTTAAGATTCATCAAGTATGGTCATTGCTTGAGTTGCATTGCATCAAGAGTCATGGGGATGTTATGAGCCACAACCCTTAAATCTAGTCCTTTTAGTTTGTCTGAATACCAAGAAAACACATCTACGTACTCTCGTAGGAGAGCGATGAGATCAGTCTCCTCTTTTTCAGTTAGGTCCTCGACTATGAATATTGGTTGAGGCTTCTCACCTTCCCTTGCTAAGTTGACTTCCTTGACCTTAGCATGCCCCTCTATCGGTTTGCTTGCATGTCCTTGCCTCCTAGCTCCGAGTAAGATCACTGCCATGTCACCCTTTTTGAATTTTGTAAAGCACTTCAGTAGATCTTGGGGCTTCCTTTGGTCTTTGACTTCTAACCCCTTTGACTACCTCCTCTTTTTCTCCTTCAACCGCCTACGCCTTAGGTGGACTAATAGGTCCCGTTTGGTGCATTTGGTCTTAGGTGGTTGGGGTATCTCTAGATCACTCTTGGAGCTCACTTTTGATTCAAAGTTAAACTCACAACCCTTGCTAGAGGAAGGAGTTTCCCCTGGTGGTCATAGCTCTAAGACCGATTCAGTTCTAAAGAGTGGTGCGATGCTTGGTTAAACTAATCCAGCTTGTTCATAGTCCATTACACCGAGGTGGTCCAACCAAGTACGATTGCATTCCGTTTGTCCTGATGACTCCTCTTTCAATCCTAAAAACGTTGGCTTTCTGTGGCTTGGAGTCTACTCATATATGTTCGACGTCTGTATCATACTCTATTGTATTGACCTCTTCCTCACTTTTCTCATTGGTAGAGTAGCAGTCTTCATACTTGTCGTCCAAATTGTCACATCCTAACTGCTCCTCTCCTAGGCTTCTACTCTCAGACTTCTTCTTATTCAAATGCATGGATCTTGAGCATGGCTATAGCGGATGGAAGAGAAAGAAAAGATTCATGATAACATTGACTTAGAGATAATGTCTGTCACACAAGTGAATTAGGTTCCAAGGTAGAAGCTTGGAGTCATAAACACAATCTTGTGTGTATAGAAAATGAAACTAAATAAAAGGACAAAAATTACAATGACGTTGTATTCAAATGATAGGCAAGTACAATGCTTTATAGTCTTTTAGATAGATAGCACTTTCCACCACTGTGCTTATGGGATTCAGCAAACTTGTATATCCTTAGCCCAATTGCTCCATAGAAAGAGGCTACACTAGGTGTGATTGCCTAAATTCTCAACACCCCTCCTCAATCACAACCAAAAAATCCCAAAGTATGTAGAGGCTTTAGTGAGCAACTACATGCAAAGTGTAGGCACACCACAAATATGGCAATCATCCAAAGGGAGGCTATCGTAAATAAAGCTAAGTGTGGGTACCAAAAAGATAGTGGACATCTAGGGGCTATAACAAGGACTTCACAAAGTGTATAGAGGCTGTAGTGCTAGGTTACGTGAGGAGTCTAAAATCTTCATCGCAGACTTAGAAGAAGAGAGGAAGCTAGCCCATAAGGTGTTGCAAAGCATAGAGGCATACAATAGAGACTAGCAGGCCATGAGTCAAAGGCAAAGCACGGAGTTGTGTGAGGTGCAGCGAGTGTTGAACTTAGCCGGCAGAAATCGAACAGATCATGAGAGAGCCCTAGAAGGAGACTTAACGCTGAGCGAGCTTCTTATGAAGCGATTGTTAGACAACACTGCAGCAGAGCAAAGTGCTACAGCATTGCAGACCTCATTGCTAGCAGGGTTAGGAGCAATCCAAGGCTCTAAGAGCCAGTCTAAAATCCCAATAGTCGCAAAGCAGCTCGAGTGACAAGATTTTGAGCCATCTTGAAGAAGTGCATTTGACTCTCTCAGGAGAAAAGTCAGTTTTTGGAGTGGAGGAAGTATTAGTTGTTGGGCACATGTGTGGACCAGATGGGAGAAAGCCCTCACTAGTAAAGATTGATGCCATAAGCAGGATGTAGGAGACATGTTTGCGGGGTGAGAAGATTTTTGGGTGCATGTGTCTTTTACTTGATATGGATTCCACATTTTTCTCATGTGGCTAAAAGTTTATATTAGCTCTTGAGAAAAGGGCAAAAGTTTTGTTGGGATGATAAACAGCATACGAAGGCATTTCAGAAGTTAAAGAACTTATTGATTTCAGCCCCAATAGTAAAGAGAGCAAATGATGAGAATGGGCAGCCTATTATTCTCACTGTGGATATAAACCCAATTGGCATTGGTTGGACAGTGGGTCAAGATGATGCTGATGGGAATAGGTATTCCATTCTGTTTGGAGCAAAGGTCCCATCATTAATGCAAGTATAGCTGTCATAACAGCAAATATAGCAGATACAACTATTGTAATAGGGATTTCAGCAACAAGAAAAGAACTTATAGCCATGGAGAAGAGATGGGCAATGGAGAGAAAGCACCATCAGTGTTATGCTTTAGTGAGAACACAGTTTTTGGAAGAGCTGTATGAGGATGATTGGCTAAAAATTGGCCAATATCTCACCTCATGATGACAAAGAAGGCTGAGTGGTTTGAAGCTGAATTCAAAAGGATTAAAAGAGAAGCTTTTGGGTTTTTCTTGAAAGACGGATATTTATGGAAGCATGCAAAGAAAAAGATAGAAGCTCCAGTACGTGTATTGGGAGATAGGGCTTCTCAACACTAGGTGATGCAAGAGTTTCATGAAAGTTTATGGGATGGGCATAGAGGAGTTTGGGGCACATTTGCCAAGATCAAAGAGAAGTATTAGTGGTAGAATATGTATAAAGATGTGGAGCATTATGTGGAATCATGCAGTGACTGTCAGATGTATTCCATGGTAAAGCCTAGAGATGGGTTGCAACCGACCTATCCATTGTCTATGCATTACAAATGGATAGTTGATTTGGTTACGATGCCTACAGGTTTATGGAATATGAGATATCTTGTGCTTGCACAAGAAGACTTGACAAATCAAGTGGAAGGTGGTCGAGCTCTTAGTACAAAGACTACTCAAACAATTTGCAGGTTCTTATTGAAAGAAGTCTTTTGCAAGTATGGTTGTGTTGGTAAAGTGGTTGCAGATAGAGGAGAATTGGATGTGGATGAGACTCGTGACTTCTTTTCACGATTGGGTATCAAGCTGGCTTCAAATTTAGTCTACAACCCTTGAAACAAATGGCAAAAGTGAAAGAGGTCATCATCCTATCATTAAGGCATTAGCAAAGTCATGCAAGGGCAAGATAAAAGAGTGGCCAAGAATATTACCCTTTGCTTTATAGGTTGATAGGACCACTCATAGTGCAATTAAGGGTATATGCCTTCTAAATTAATGTATGGATAACAGTCAATCATGTCGATTGAGAAGACTATTGCTACTTGGAGTGTTCTACCATGGAAAGAGGGTTTGAATAGAGAAGAGTTACTGGTCCTAAAGATTAGACAATTAGAAAGAATGCCTGAAAACATTGAGCCAACCATGAAAAAGCTAAAGACTACAAGAACTAAGAACAAGAAGAGGTTTGACAAGCGACACAAACTTCGACCACAAGCTATACAAGAAGGGGACTAGGTGCTAGTTTATGACAACAGCTTGGAAAATTAACATAGTGCCAATTGGAAGATGGAAAAGTGGTGGTTTGGTCCATATGTGGTAAGGTTTGTTTTTGAAAATGCTACCTATACATTAAATGAGATGGATGGGACAACTCTAAGGATTCCAATGGGCTGGAAAACGTATCAAGATCTTTAAACATAGGGAGTCTTCATCATATGAGTTGAAGGAGTTGGATACTAAGCATGAACATGAGAATATGGAAAAAGAAGAGGTAGAAGATGAAGACATTGATATAGTAGAGGATACTTCTTTTGACACTACAAGTCCATAAGACTTTGGCACATGCCAGAGGATGTGCAGGTTAAGAGGGGGTGGATGTCATGGCGCTATGCAGACACAGTGTGAAACACTCTAGAGTGCATCGTCATTCAGCTTTCTTATTAATCTAGAGAGTCAATGCCATATTAGTCATTGGTGTCAGTGTCCGTAGTGTGGATGGTTCAAAAATACTAGATTTTTGGACAAGTTTAACCTATTTTTGATATTTTTGATATTATTTCTTGTAAATATCCAAAACTTGTAGACAACTTCTAGAATAAAATGACATGTAAAAGAGAAAAAAAAAGTGGCTTTCAGCCATTTTTGGGGGATTTTATGCAAAAAAAAAAGGAATAGTAAAATCGCGTGACACGCGATCGTAATTGACAAGCAGCAAACAACACTCTGAACTGGGAGAAAAAGAAGGAGTGATCTGGGAGAATTCTGATCAGGTGTCTTGGTATTTTACCCCCCTTTTGAAGCCAATGGAGGCATCAGATTGGCGGTCTGGGCAGCAGAGAAGAAGCTATTGTTTGATGCACGTTTTTGGTCTACAAGGAGTTTATATTCTCAGGATGTAGAAATAAATTGACAAGCTTCACATGTATGAGTATTCTTCTACATCTTCTATTTCTTCGAACCCCTTCTCTTTCATCAATTTCTCTCCCTGAATCTCAGTTCACCCTAGTATCTCTTATCCACGTGGTAGACTTTCGACCCCAAACGCTCTGACAACATAAATTTGAAAGATTGAAAGTGCAAGGAGTTGTATTATTCTTGAAAAGGTACGAATTGTTAGTGTTTTGTTTAGGCACAAGTGTTTGGTTTAAATTTTTGTCAATTGGTCAACCTAGAGTGTTTCTAGAATATTTTGAGTTACAATAAGCATTGTTGGTCGTTGAGTTTTGCATGTGGCTTATGTGGTACTGTTTGCAAAATCTAAAGTTTTTTGTGTATGTGTATTGATTATTAAAAAAGTCAATTATCTTAACCGACACTCCAAGAAAGGGAGTGAAGGAAAGAAAGAGAGTTGAGAGAGAAGGGGAGGGAAGGAGAGAAGCAAAGAGGGGGAGAGAGAAAAAAATAGAGAGAGAGGGGGAAAAAGAAAAAAGAGGGGGTGACGGGAGAGAAAGAGAAACAAAGAGAGGGAGAACGGAGGGTGAAATAACGGGAGGGAGTGAGAGAAATAAAGAGAGAGAAGAGGGGAAGAGAGAAATAAAGAGATAAAGAGAGGGAGAAAGACAAAGAGAGGGAGGAAGGGCAGGAGGGCGGGAGGGAGCCTCCTCAAATGTTGGAGCTTGAGATAGAGGCTATGATCAACACATTACTACCCATGGATATGGGTCAATCTAATCCATTAAGAGACGAGGCCTCCATACTATTATACAATAGGTATCGAGTACCTCGCTTAAGGATGCTCCTTGCACTCCCAGGTATACAAGTAAAGTACAAATGGAGTGATGCAAGTGTGACCCAATTTTTTAGATACATATTATACTCCTTTGTCTTGATGTATAAATAAGAATAATTTTCTATTTCTTTGAAGGTATTTGGATGTTTTCAAGCTGCTAAAATATCACATACCGTCATCTGAAAACACAATGCTCGAGTATCGTTATCATGCACAATAAGTGTTGCCAAAGCTTAGCGTGGATTATAATAGCATTCATGCATGTGTCAATGATTGTGTGCTCTTTCGAGGAGAATACAAGTCCATGAAACATATTTGAAGTGTGGTGCTCATAGGTATCACCAAGACCTATAGGGGCGAGCCATCTCTCAAAAGGTTCTCAGACACTTTCCACTTATACCATGCATCCATCACATGTTTCACATGATAGGCATGAGGAGTTTGACAACATGGCATGTGCAAAATAGGTCCACAGATGGAATCCAACAAATATTAGTACACTCACGAGCATAGGGTCACATTAACTCTACCTTTCCAAGCATTATGCAAGAACCAAGAAATCTTCAACTCGGTCTTGCTACACATGGCATTAATGCATTCAAACTCTACTTGATTTTTTAAAATGTGTGGCCAATAGTCCTCGTGAACTACAACATCCCACCATGGCTTTCTATGAAGAAGGAACACCTAATCCTTAGCTTACTCATTCCTAGGCACTATAAAGTCAAGAATATGGACGTCTATCTCTATCCATTAGTTGATGAGCTCAAGATTTTGTGGGAGGAGGGGATTAGTGTGGAAGACATAAGCAAGGATATTAGGAGGCAGTCTATTAACATACCTCCATTCTTATGTGGACCATGCACAACTTTTCAGGATTCATCAAGTGCTCAAGTAGGTTTGCTTCCATTCTCATTGTTGGTATCTCACATTGCTCGTTTATGTTTGCGTTGACTAGATATAGATATTGTGACAAGCCTGGTCATATCGGTTTACCATGCATATCCATTGTGTGGACCAAAGTTGGGACTCCCAAAGGTCATGGACCATGAAGAAGATGGCCTACCAAGGGCATGTCGTATTCTTGCTGAAGGACTTGAATGTGTGGTCAAAGCTCTTAGGTTTCTCTATGAAAGGCTATGATGTGTTATTCTGAGATGTGTTTGAAAATGTTGCATCGACATGTCCCTCATGTTCAAGTATTTTATGCCAATGTGGAAGAGGGTTTGTTGACTCACCCACAACCAATAAATGAGGCAAGGCGAGATGCATGTCTTGACATCCCCAAGCATTGAAGAACTATGGAGGCAACAAATAGTTATTCTTCCTCTTGGAGTTTTTAAAAAAATGTTGCTAAAGTCGAGAATTTGATAAGTCTATGTGGCCAACTCATGCAATATTTTTCAAAGGAAATGCAAATACAGTTTGCTTGCCTACATGATGTTCTATGGGAGTTGCATAATACACATCTTTGCCTCCATAGAATTGTTGGAGAGTTATGATGTGAATTGAGAGGTGCAATGGAGGGAGTGCATGAAACAAGGTGATTGGTGGATAGCATGCTAAAGAGGGAGGGGCATGAATCAAGGGGATCAAGGAGTGAGACAAATACTTTGGTCAACAAGGAGAATGTTGAGCAAGTTATGATTTTAAACAAGAAAGTTGCATCTTTAAAAATATATATTGCTAGGCTTAATGGGTTGTGATACTAATGATTTTTTTATCTCCAATCAAATTGAGCCATGAAATTTGCTCCTCCTAAACATTTATGAATACCTCTCTGTTGTTTTCACATTTTATTGCCCTTTTGAATTTTATTATTGCAATCATTGCATTGCTATTGCAAATGTTGATTGGTGTTCAATTATGGGAGTAGAGAATGATCCACTTTGCACAATGGGCTTCTCCCTTTCAAGGAAGAATTTTAGGATGCACGTTTCAAATTTTTGGAATAAGTATGTTGTTTTTTCAAAAGAACGTGCTAGCATCTCCATTCCACTTGCATCATTACATATGCTTATTATGATGTGTGTTTTTATTTTTTCAATATTGTATAAATCACATCATCAATATAATATTTTCAATTCAACAAACATATTGTTATCCTTTAAATTTTATAAGTAATGTTATCTCTATGTATATGTTTTATTATTGATTTTACCAAATAGAGTAATTATTTAATGTTAAGTTGGATCACATGTTCACCTAAAAACTAGTTTCTAGCATTTATGCATTGTGCAATGAGAATATTCATCTACCTTTGCTTGCGATGAGCTCAATGTTTCTGTATATGTTTGTATGTTGAATCTGCTTTCTAAAAAATTCAACGGCTTCTTCATATGTCTACCCCCTGCTATACCTATTACCCTACATCAAAAACTCAATTGCATTTCCAAGAATAATATATATTTTTGTTGTCCGATCCCATTATGTGTAGGAGCCTTGCTCGTGTTATCGACTACCTACCTACTCTCGCATACTTAAGATTCTTCCAGCCCAACATTCGTAGAGATTCAATATGGGTCTTATGTCCAATGTCTTTATGTTTTTGCCCCATTGGAAGCATCCTTGATTCAAAAAAGGCATGCTTTATGTATTGCACAATGTTAGGAGCATCATGAATTCATGGATCTTTCATGCTTAGTTAGGTTGCATGGATTGCACCATGGCATTATTGTGTCTAATCAAGCTAAGGTTCACGCATCTTTTTCTAATTCATGTAATTGAAACTACATTTTCTTTTCTGTTGCAAATCTTATTTGATACAAATCTCCATTTATAAGTGATTAGCATTTTCATTTTAGGTAAAAGGAAGTTCAAAAAGTGTGATCTTTGGAACCATTCGTGTGGAAAAAACAAGGGAGCATCATCGCTATACAATGTCATCGATGCTCCAATGCTCAGTAACAGTGCCCGTTTGTGAAGAAAAAAACTATTTTGAATTGTTTTACAGTTTTTGGTATGCTATTTTCTTTCCTTCATAAGCTATGCTATAGTGAACTACTAGGAGTAATGTGTTTTGAAAGAATGTCTGCAATGTATTGATCATGCAAACTGCTAATTGAAAGAAATATTTGAGTTGGGTTGCATGATGAGTATTCGGCATTGCTTTTCTTTAAGCATATTAAAGCTTGAGATTCATGTCTTTGTGTGCACAACATGCCTTTAGAAAATAATCATATTAAGGAAAAAATGCAAAGCAAGCGAGGTGCAGGATATCCTACACAAAAAATGCCATTGTAATATCCTACACAAAGAAAGCTAGAGAGTGAAGTTTAAAAATAGGGAAAGCAAGGGAGGCAATACTGGCTCAATCTAAACAACTACTTATACAGATTTTGAGTAGCCAAGAGCTCTATAGGAGGGGAGAAAGGGGGAATTTAACCTACTATCTCACAAGATATCACCTTCTAGAGGACACAACAATTGATTCTCAACAATGAATTTACCTCCTATCTACATCATCTCAAGACAACTTCATCTCTCTAAAGGCTTCCTACTTCCTCTTCTCCTCTCTTGGCAACCACAACTACTTTCTTGGCAGTATCTCACAACATGCAATCATTGGATTGTTTTGAATATTTTATTCGTGATAAACTATGGTTCGCTTCCGTTTTCTCATGCAAAAGGTCCTTGGCCATCTGTTTCTTAATTTTGTTTCTAACCACATTGCATTTTTTGAAATCGTCTTTATCCTAGGCCTAGTCTTAACTCCTCAAGCATCCTTAGCACTAACTCCAAGAATTTGTCACAACGTTTACTTTGGATTATTGGGATCCGACTTTTTCGTCACACAACAACATATCGCGTGCAAGTTTGCTTCACTCACAATAAAATATTGTCTATAGAATGAATAGTTGCATATGGGTGCATAGACTAGTAGTTTTACTTTATTAAGTCTTGTGAAGTCCACACACTTTATAAAAGTTGACACATGGCATGAGAAAAAGTCCTACGATACTACTATAGATTCCCCCCTAAAGAGTTTGAAAATTTGAATCTTGCTTTAATTTAAGACTCCTAAAGTAAAAAAACTTTATAAAAGTTAACACATGGCATGCGAAAAGTTGTTACAATATTGTTGTAGAGTTTTATATGATATAGCCTCAACAATCATATGTGACCTTGCATCTTTGCTCCTAATATGGCTTTATTATCATTGAAACCACTTGCACAAGTAGGGAAATGTGAATTCGATAAGACTATGGATGCGATGTCGACTTATATTTAAAACTCAAAATTTGGAATGTTATTGCATATGTGAACAGTACTTGGGGTAGACGAGCCAATTTGCTATCAACTAAAAGTAAACCCTTCAATGATTTGTTTTTTGCAGTGACTTGATTGTTCCTATCACTTGATGGAAGTGCTTTGACTAGTGTTATTCATATTCTACGATTTTCCTTGCTTATGCTAAATTTTAATGTGGCAATAAGAGATCAAACTCTAGGGAGGAGACCATCCGAATTCACTAATCAAAAGCAAGGAAGCCATTTTATTCATTGGCCACACAGTCGACCATAGGGAAAGATTAATGCTTTCCATACGATTTGAAAATGGATGTAAAATCTGTGATCCTCTCGTTTGGGCGCAAGGAGGGGAAGGGAGTGGGGGGAAGAGGAGGATCTTTTACTTGCCTCTCTACCCTAAGGTTTCTATGATTGATAAAGGACGGCTTGTTGGAATTGAGAGCACGCCTACTTTTTGACATGTTGTGCTGCTCTTCAAATTTGAAGGGCAAAGACCTAATGTGAAAGTTTTCTATGTTGTTTTTTGTGTATTGTTTGAAGGGTTGTCAAAATATTGGGAAGTATTTCATGTGTGCTTTTTGGCGTGGGACCATGCTCTTCTAGGTTGAAGGGCAAAGTTCCAATTGTAAAGTGTTTTCGAGTCCTTGCGTGCGTGTTGCAAATTTTTGGAAATGTCTCAAGTCTTCTTTTCAATGTGCTAACATGCTCATTGAACTTTGTTTTTAAGGGCCAAGACTAAAAACAAAAGAATGTTGGTTCATTTGAATGTATTTTTTTGGAGGGTTGTCAAACTATCTGGGAAGTATTTGTATATCGAGCCTACTAAATTTACCATGTGTTATGGGGCTCGTCCAAATCGAACGCCAAAAAAGTCCCAACATGTAAAATGTTTTCTTGAGTGGGAGTGTCTTGTTTGAAGGATTGTCAAAAGTTTTGGAACGCTTATTAGACGCATGCATGACGCCCATCAAAGAGATAGGCATGTAAAAAGATGAGGGGCGATGGATGGTTGGGTCGTCACGAAGACTGAAGCAACAAGTGACAGCTGGCGGTATGGACCGGACACGTGTCAAGTCGAGAGAAAGCGAGTTCAAACACGTGCGAGAAAATGACCGGTTTGACCGTCGAGCAGCCGGGGGGGTAGGGTAGTACTGGCAGGAGGAGTCGGCACTACGGGCAGCATCAGTAAAAGCAGTCGACGATGGCGAGGGGGCGCTGGCCCACCGAGCCAAGCACAACAAGAAGGCAAGCAGGCAGGCAGGCAGGCAGGCGTGGTCAGGGGCGCCCCACAGCCGAGCCTCTGCGAGGCGCCACGTCACGTCGCACGAGAAAGGATCCCCCGCGCTCGAATCAATCTGGAGGGAGGGGGGGGGGTAAAGAGCGCCCAGACAAGGACGTCGTTTTCACCCACATGTGGTCCCCCCCGCGCTGAAAAAGACGCGGAAATGAGCCAATAACTCATTCCTAAGTACTTTCCCATCACCCTGCTATTTCTTCTTCTTCTTCTTCTTCTGCATCTTTCTTCCTTTTCTTTTATTTTGGGAGGGCCCCCGCACCCCCACCCTTGGTTTTTCTAACCTTTGTGTTTTGTTTTTTGGGCCTTCTCTTAATATTTAAGCGCCGAATCCTCCATCCCATCCATCTTTTTATCGTTTGTATTTTGCTGTCAAATCAATCCGCGTCATTGCTCAATGCCCACGCTTGTTTGTGCCAAGGCCATTGATTTTCCTTTTTCCTTGGGTTTTTTGAAAAGCGTACTGTGCCCCCCCCCCCCCCCCGGCACTGTTCACACTGCCACAGTCCCCCGCCCCCCCCAAGGAGCAGGTGACGCTGCTAATTCTAGCTAGAACGGAGATATCTGGAGGACACTCCAGAGACGATCTCCGTCACGTGCAGGATGTGACGGGCCATTACGAAAAATTTCGCCAGGCATTTTCGGCATGGACATCGAAGCCCATATGAAGGCGCTCTAACCTCAAATCACTTAGGCAAACGCCTTCATAGCGATTTTAGTATCAATTACACGCTTAGATTCTAAGGCATAGGTCATGTGTCAAGATGCTTCATACAAAGGTATTGTACGGGGTTCTCTCTCTCTATATATGTAACCACACACATATATTATATTTAATTATAACTACTAGGCCGCTTCGCGGCAATGAAGCGGCAAGCGAAGTTGCACGGTAACTTTGCTCAACAATCCATTTCTCATATTTTTCTCTCCTCTTTTTTCTCTTTCTCTCTCTCCCTCCCAAAAAAAAATTCCTATGTTTAATTCTCTCTCTTTCTCTCTCTCTTTGCCTTCTATTTTAGTTTATTTTTTTTCCTCTCTTGGTTCTTTCTCTCTCTCTTTTTTTTCTCTCCTCGCTTTTCTTCTCTCTCTCCTTTTTTTCTCCCCCCTCTCTCCTCTCTTTTCCTTCTCTCTCCCTCTCCTCTTTTTTCCTTTTGTTTCTTCTTCTCTCTCTCTCTTCATTCTCTCTCTCATCTTTTCTTCTCTTTGCACTTTTCTTCTCTCTCTCTCTCTCTCCTCTCTTTTCCTTCTCTATTTTTTATTCTCTCTTTTTAAATTGTATATTTTCCCTCTCTATAATTCTCTCTACATGTTCTCTCTCTCTTCTTCTTCTTTCACTTTCTTTTCTCCCCCTCAGTCTCTCTTAAAGTATGTAAATTTTATCTTTTCCTTATATACAATTCTCTTTTTATGTTTATATATTCTCTCTCTCTCTCTCTCTCTCTCTCTCTCCCCTTTTCTTCTTTTTCCCTTTCTCCTAATTTTCTCTCTCTCTCTCTCTCTCTTTTAAATTTTATCTTTTTCTTCTCTTCTTCTCTCTTTTAAATTATATATATATATATATCTCTCTCTCTCTCTCTTCCCCCCTCTCTCCTTCTCTCTCCCTTCCTCTCTCTCTCTCTCAAAAAATATTTGAAATTTAAAAAGACTTTTCTCTTTTTTCTTTTTCCCAATCTCTCTTTCTCTTTTCCTCTCTCTTCTTCTTATTTTTCTTCTTCTCTCTCTCTCTCTCTCTTTTCATTCTCTCTCCTCTATTTTCTTTTTTATCTTCTCTTTAATTTTTTTCTTTTATTTTTCTTTTAAATTTTATATTTCCTCTCTCTATAATTCTCTCTGTATTTAAATTCTCTCTCATTTTCTTCTCTTTGTCTTTGTCTCTCCTCTCTCCTCTTTTTTCCTCTCTCTCTCTCTCTCTCTCTCTTAAATTTTATATTTTCTCTCTCTACAATTCTCTTTCTCTTTGTTCCCTCCCTCTCCTCTTCTTTCTTTTTTGCTCTTTGTACATCCATCTCTCTCTCTCTCTCTCTCTCTCTCTCTCTCTCTCTCTCTCTCTTCTTATTTTAATTAAACAAAAAGTTTACATTAAAAAGTTTAATATGAGAGAGAGAGAGAGAGAGAACCTAGGCCCTACGCATGAGAGAGAGGGGGGAGAGGGAGAAGAAAAATGTTTAATTAAAAAAAGACTATTCTCTTTCCTTTTTCACCCCTTCTCTCTCCGTCTTCTTCTTTTTATCCTTTTTCTTCTTCTCTCTCTCTCTCTCTTTTATTCTCTCCTTCTTAAAGTGTATGAAAAACTATGTTTGAAAAATTTTAAATTAAAAAACCTTTTAAAATGTTTAATTAAAAAAGTTTGATCTAACTGTGAGAGAGAGAGAGAGAGAGAGAGAGAGAGAGAGAGAGAGAGAGAGAGAGCTTTTGATTTAAAAAGAAGTTTGATTTAATTAAAGGAGAGAGAGAGAGAGAGAGGGTTTTAATTTTAAAAAGTGAGGTGATGAAAAGAAGCTTTAATGAAAAAAGGAAAGAGGAAGAGAAAATGAGATATTACAAGTGAGAAAGAAAGGAGGGGAGGGGGTTTTGATTAAAGAAAATAGGTTTGGAAAATGGGGTAGATTCGAGAAGCCCTCTGGAGGTTCGAGACTTTCCGAACCTATAGCTAAAATAATATAGTAGTAAGATATATCTCTCTCCTTTGTCATCATCGTGATTCAAGGTCATCATCATCGTCATCGTGTAATTAAATATAACATATTATATAATATCATAAATATTTAACTATATATATATATATAAAATGAAAAAATAACAAATGTATCTCTCTATATATAATATGAATATTACGTTAACATATGCAATATAGTTATATATATATGTGTATATATATATATATATATATATATATATATATATATATATATAGTTTTATATGTTATATTTATTAATTATTACTTATTACATTTACATTATAAATCATCTCTCTCTCTCTCTCTCTCTCTCTCTCTCTCTCTCTCTCTCTCTCTCTCTCTCTCTCTCTCTCTCTCTCTCTCTCTCTCTCTCTCTCTCTCGTGCAAAGCACATGCAAGGGTCAGAAGAGCATACTACAAGAGGGGGGACGAGGGGCGGGGCAAGGGGGGCAACAGTGCACTACATGGCCCACCCACGAAACCTCTTAACAGTAGTCTTATAGCAAAAATGCCACTTTTGTGGCAACTTGGACCCTTTACAAAAAAGTACATTTCTCATCAAACCAAAAAGATTAAGAAGAAACTATTTTAAGGAAATATTGTGATTAACACAAGATAGTAATTGCAAAAAAATAGAAAGGGTCAAAATAAGCTAGAAAGTGTACATTTTTATGTCCATCTTAAGACCATTTTTGCAAAAAATAAAAAGAAATAGTGTTTCTAATCAAAATCTCAAAAAAATTTCTATCAATCTAAAAATTTCATTATAAATACTTTGATATGTATAGTGATTAAAAAAATTAAAAGCTCCAAATAACATTGTTGAGTGTTGTTTTGTTAAATGTTTATTTCAAATTTATGGGGTTACACATAGAGTTTTGCATTTTCCTATTGTGTCCCATAGCATTATTGGAGGTAAAATGCATTTTGCATCCTATGGACCTAACGACTTCACATTCCATTGTTTCTTAAAGTCTTTGATCCTTGTGGATTAGAGATACTAGTGAAGATTAATTTTTTATTTTTTCATGATAATTCCCTCATTATCGAGGCGTATAAGGTAGAAGGCCTTAACCACCAAGGTTTAGATAAGAAGAGTTGTAGAGAGTGAAGATAGAATAATTAAGAAGAATAACTCGTTATGGAATTCCAAAATCCAAACATGTTGTATGAAGTCAAAAAATCAAAGCCCTTTGATTAGTGACATGTATAATAGTTCAAAATTGATGCATGCACTGCAAGTAACAATGTAAACCCTTGATGGGACAATTGCCCAAACACTTTTGAGTCAATAGCTCACTTAAAACCCTAACACCATATCATTTCATTGATGTACATAATATTGAAGAAATCATCATAGCATTGCCAGAAATTAAAGAAATTTCATGAATAACTAATTGCCAAATAGTAGAGTCAAAAGAGAAGAATGCACGAGAGAGCAATTGAGTACAATCATCCCCTCATGCATGGGTGAGCACAATCCCCATGCATATATTTGTTGTATTTTATTCTATTAGTTCTTAAAATATAAAACACGTCCCAAAAATAGGCCATATATTTCTCTGCCTTGCATGGCTCATCTTTCCCAATTCTTTTCCCCAAAGTGACTTGTTTTTCCTAAAGGTAAGATCTAAATTTTGAATCCTAATATAATCAAAATATACATCCATAAAATAATAATTCCAAGATTTTATAAATTATCCCACAAACAATCACAAGTGCTTATGCATAGTTCATATTTTAATCATACAACTCTATGGCAAGAGGTAGCATTATCATCCAAACATACTACAAGGTGATAGAAACTATAATATCCTATCAAAATTGTGTATGGGCGAGTAAATGCTACTTCAGCCTTGTTATGACAGTTTATTATAACAGTAAAAAGATTTATTTATGTAGCCCAAAAAGGTGCCTAAAGAGGGTTCTTTGAATTCTTCAAGCTTCTACTAGTTGTAACCAACAAGGTTTGATCCTATAGAGCAAAGAAACATGCTAAAAAATTAAGGGTAGTACTACACAGTCAAAAGACTCTATTTTGTAATGTTTTCCACAACTCATATGAGCACAAGCTCACTCCCTTACTACCCCAAACCATACCTTGAAGGTCCAAGAGTGTTTAGCCCTATTTCTCTTCATCAAAGCCTCTAACTTGCATGAGTTTTCAACTTTTTCCATGCCTAATATGCCCTATTTGCACTTGATTTTAGCCTTGCCTTTACTATCCCAAACTCTCACTTTTCTCCACTTTCCCCTTTACCAAGGTTCTCCAAGTTTCTCCCCCAAAACCATACATTATGTCCCATGCAGCCTTGATTTCCTAAGTCTTCCTTTTGACTTAATCTCATAGATGACTTTCAGACACTAAAGACTACGGGCATAAATTGAGTCAGTATACTAAGCAAATCTCCCATAAGCCAGTCTCCTCATATCTTGAAGGCGACGTGTAGAACTCTGCAAGGAACATCATGTAATCATCCACTTTCAAAGCTCACCCCAAAAATCCCATGACATTGTGCTAGAGAATAGAAAGTCAAGTAACAAGTACAACATGGGAAAACTCATGACACTAATAATCAAGCTAGTAAAGTGTAGCTAAAAGACAAAACCGTTATGTTAATAAAAGCTCTAAAGTGAAAAACAACTCATCACAAGCAAGACATGAGGATAACAAGAGCAAGGAAAGTATCAACATGGCTGAAATACCCCAACATCAATTACTCAAGGAGAAAAGAGGTAAACAAACTATCCTACCTTATAAAAAATTTAGTATTAACAAAGCAAAAGGTAAAAAGCCATCCCTTAAAATGGCCATGATGCCTCAAAGGTGATGTTTTAATCAATGAATAGAGTCTTGGATCTATCTATTATTACCTAGAACATATAGGGCTTATGGTCTGGCAAGAAAAGAGCAATATGTAGTATGATCTTAAGGATGAGAAAGCCGTGCATCTTAACTTGTAGGAAATTATAATTTAGCATGGCAACCCAAATGGTGATGGGTTTCCCTCTTACATCTACTTCATATGGCCATGTCAAAGAGGAAAAGGAGGTACATTAGCACTACTCATTAAAGATACATGGAAGCCTAAAGTCAAGTGGAAAGATGGTGAAGGTTGTTTCATGGTTGTCACAATCAATTTGGGGCAAGGTATAGATTTTATATTTGTATATGCACCTCATGTTTCCAACAATAGCGCAAATCAATTGAAGTGTATAGAACGAAATCAATTGTCATCACCCACATTTCTAATTAGGAATTTCAAAGCTACAAGAAGTGATGGAGATAGATCTACATGCAACTTGTAAGATGATTCAAGATTCTTTATGACTAATGCATGATTTTGTTGACATGCTTCATACTTCAAGTGATATAGGTCTTTTTTTTAAAACTTGGCATAACCACCGAAAAGGTGAGCCTTGGAGGGTTCTGAGATTGGACAATGCCTATGTCAATCAAGGTTCTTGGTGGATGGCCCTAAAACCAAAGCTACAAATTCTTTCAAATATTAAAATATCTAGCCATGTCACATAAGAAACGGTCTGCAAGGTGATTCTAGTTATTGATATTATCCAATGTTGTCCGAACCAAATACATTAGTCGTGAAAAATAAATTCTACATAAGCAAGGTCAAGGAATTGTGGAAGGAAGCTAGTGTGATGCACACATACCCTTTTGGGTAGCTGAATTGCTAGCCTTCATGTGGTTAAGAACATTCCAAATGTATGGAAGGAGTAGAGCTAAATCTAGAAGACATGTTATTTATTCATCCATATATTACCATTATGCTTTAATTAATACTCTTTCTCTTCAACCTAATGATACTTTTCTTATATGGCTCCTAAATGATAATAATAATTAATTAAGGATCAAAAGCGATACAAGTGTGTAATTAAAGCCCCAACATGATCCATGTGGTGACTCACCATTCCAAGTTACTATTAGCCAATGGAGCCCACTCATAATGTTGGATGTATGCTACAAAACTATAGCCTAAGGCACTAGCATTGCGGATCAATTGCCTAAAATCCTCTAGAGATATCAATATGGATTTATTCATCATAGATGTATCCATGATGCCATCCTCAATCTTGTGTTTACAATGGATCTTGCTTTGGAAAGAGGAGGAGAGTTTATACTGGTGAATATGGATATGGATAAGATCTATGACTACATTAGATGGACTTTATTTATACTATATTGAACTCTATGGGGTCTGGTCTCCCTTCTATAATATGATTGAAGCACATTTTAGCAATGCATCTACCTCTATGATTGTGAATGGGTCTATCTATCGTAGCTTAATGAAGCAAAGGTCCCCTTTGGCTCCCTTACTCTTTGAAGTGATTATGGTACAAAGGATGGCCGAGTGCTTTGAAGGGTTTATCTTTGCCCAATGGCTTTGCCTTCTACACCTAGATATTCGCAAATGGAAATTCTAATACCTTGTTGGTAGACTAATCTATTAGCAATTCACATTTCTGTTGGATCCATAATAAGTAGTAAGAAGATGGAAAGATTCACTTGTCATACATGAATGAATCACAATTGGTTGCCTAATATGGATTGAAGGTTACCAAACCTAGGAAAATACTTTGCTACCTTGGGTACCTACTTGGTATTATCCTAACAATCTATCAAAAGCTTCAATATTTGTGCTCCCAAGTAGAATAAAATCTTTTAAAATACAAGTTCATGGCTATTGGCATTACTAGGAAGCTACTAATGCTTAACATTACTATTAACCTAATGACGTCCTTTGTTGTTGTAGCATGTGTCTTTCCTAAGGTAAAGTGGGGTTACTAGAGAAGAGTTACAAAGATTTTGTTTGGTGTCATATTGAGACACATAGGTTGCATGCTACATCTTAGGACATACTATATGAAAGAAAAAACAATGGGGATCTTGATGTGAAAGCTATGAACATTCAAGCCGGTTACTTACTACTTAGGCTCTTGAAAGATTGCATCCAGACCCTCCATGATAAATGCTATCAGAAGCTAGATTACAGAGGCCCTATTGTCAAGGGAAAATGGGAGGGGCTCAATTGCAATGATGTATTGTTTTTGGATATTTATTTTAGCCTCAAGTATAGATGATATGAGTTAAACGTTTGGAAAGGAGTCTAAAGAGAACATTAGTTGAGCCAATGATATTGTTAGAGTAGGTGATACATCATTGCTTCAAATTACTTGTCTCAATCACCATGCTTTTCAAACAAGGTTGCCCCTATATCGAAGGACTAGAAGGCATCCAAGTTTTTTGCTAGAAGAGGTATTCTTAGGTGTTCTGATGTTTGGGATTCACAAAGTGCATATGTGATTGATCTTGAGGAACTTGGAAGAATATATCACCTTAATAATGCAGAGACTAGTTGGTTATCTAACATTTTTCCATTGAAAATGGATTATCGGCCCACCTTTCCCCTTGCTAGATCTAATTTTCCCTTGATATCTTTGGTGACCCCAAAAGAAAAATTGGCCCTAAAAGGTGGTTTGATACTTGGGATTCACAAAGTGGAGATCTAATTCACCTTTCTAAGCTTTGAAGAAGACACAACCTTAATAATGCAGAGATAGTTGGCCATGTAAGGTTTTGCAAAAGCAAAAGTGGATTATTGGCCCGCCTCTCCCATTTCTAGAATTAATTTTACCTTGAAATATTTGGTGACCCCAAAAGGGAAGTTGGCTTGGTGTAAGTGGGAATGATCTTGGCAAAGAAATTATTTTATACTCATTGAAGTTTGTGGGCAATAAGAGTGCATGTTCTATTGGAGTAGATGAAGAATTTGGAAGCATAAGATGAGAGGGGCCTAGACAAGCACTCTATCCCCTAAATGCAATTTGCTCTTATGTGAAGGTACCTCATAGAAACTCATCACTAGAGATATAGTTGAAATGTTTACGCAAGTCTATGTAAAAGGAAACTGCACTTCACATCTCTGGTTCTACCCAACTATAAGAAGCCTATGAAACTTAGTAGTTCATGCAAGTCCCTTCATGGTGTCCTCATGTCTTAGGTAAAAGGGAAGTGCACCTCACATGATCCTGTGGTTTTGCCCAACTGTAAGAAGCCTATGGAAGCTAGTGAAGACTTGGTTCATGTAATAGGGTTCAATGCAAGCACTGGATATAAAACTATGCTTTTCAGAGACCAAGGATCTTTAAATGAAGAAACTTTGACATTATTGAATATTATCATTGCAATTATTATTATTAGAAATTTGTAGTTAAATACAAATAGAGTGCACTTGAATAAAGAAATGGGGTAGAAAATGGGTGTCGTGTTTGACCTTTGTGTTAAAGAAATATTAGCTCTACATAGATCGCTTAGGAAGAAGCTCCATGGATACAAAGTTAGCCATAGGATGCCTAAAAGGGGTTGGCCAAACTATTTTGGGACATCCACCCACCACATCTTTTGACAAACTATGTGGATAGAAAGATCATAAGATATTTGAGCATTTTTAAAAATACGTGACCCCTAGCCCTTGGTTACAATAAAATTTTTATTCAATCAAACATCAAAGTAGGAAAGCATATGAGTATTTTTTTGGAAAAATATTGTAAACATCTAAGTCAAAGGTTATTGGTTTAAGGAGAGGGCAATCTTCATTAGCAACACCTCTTGTTATCCCTTTTTTATATCTATTTACCACTCTAATGTTTTCTTCAAAAAAAGGTACAAAATGTTTTTGTTGTGAACACTATTCTGCTTTTATAAAAGTCTATCCCACGTGCTCTTTTTCAAAGTTCTCTCATATTTTGGTATTGTCTAACCCCCCTTGACGAGACATTGTGACTTCCTACTCTCCCTTTAGCCTACCTATATTGACCACCATACCCTTCCCCGTCCCCACACTCAACTCCCCTCAACGTGACCCCATCATCTTTCTCTTACTATTGTGCTTCAAGTAAACACATCCCTTGATACACTTAGACTCTTCATGCTCCCTCTCTATTGATGGCTTGTCACCTTCCAACAAATCTCACACCTTCTTGAAGTGAATGAAATGACACTTCACCTATCAATGTGCAAAACCTTGTAACATTTGAAAAATAGCCCATTCCCAAGGTTGAATTGTCATTATGGAAACGTGGTAAATGTCCTTAGAGAAGTAGCATTTTCTACATATTCTAATGTACCTATTCCATTTTGTCACATGAACAGCCAACGGTAACCATTATTCCTATTTTACATAGTTATGTTAGCATGTTTCAAGAATTTTGAATGCAATTTTACTCAAAGAAAAGGGATCTCTTTTTTGTTGAATATTCATGTTGGAAAGGTCATATATAGCTTTATTTATACATCATATTAGTATGCTTTTAAAGGATCAAAAAGTTGTAGGGTTGAACCTCAAGTGAATAGTCGTATCATGCCATAAGTCCAATATGCTTCATGTCTTGTGTATGCATCAAAATTGTGATAATAACTTCACCTTGTGTACCATGGATGCAAAACACACAATCTAATGAACTCACTAGCAATTATAAGAATATGGACCTTGTAATGTTGGTATTTGGGAAAGAGACATTCAATCTACGTATTGAGCGTGTTATACACATGGTATGAAACATTTTTAGTATGAACTTACAAAAATGTGAACCATGTAAGAATTTGCAACATATAACAAGGACAATAAACATTTTGTTCTCATTAAATATATGATGGATTCAATCAACTACAACTCTAATACACCATATAGAACCTTATAATGTATTTTTCATATTCACCTTTAATAAAACTAGACTATGTATCTGACCATATTTTTATAATGGTTTTCAATATTTAGTATATTTCTTGCTACATGTAATCATGTAATATTTTGCTATTTCACAAAAATTCATTTTCATGTTCCCACTACAACGGTACCATTTTCATTAAGGTGGGTTCCATCTAACTATGTTTTTCTTTATAGGGTCGCAATATGATGTTGGTCTCACTTTCTCATGTATTGTATGTATATGAGTATGTAATTATTAGTGTTTCTTGCTCACATGTGTCAAGTAGACCTATCATCTATGTTGCTGGTTTTGCCATGTCTTTTTTGGTATGATTTGTAAAGTTCATATTTCAACTAATTGGTGTTGTATATATCGTCTAAATATCAAGCCAACATAAATTTATATTCCTTTACATTACAAAAACACTTGTAATTAGTGCATGCACCTCGAGAATAATATGAATTTGGGACTTGTAACCTTGATGCACTCAAAGGATCGAGAGTAGTGTTGGTGTCGGGACTTGTATATATTTGGAAAGAATTCATGCAACTACTCCAACTTGCTAGAAACAATAAAATATAATTCAAGTGGCCTAATGGCATTTTGACTCCCTATTTTCTATCATCACTTGTACGACAACAAGGATTATTGAAAGAAAACGAAGTGAGTATCTTCACGAAAATCAATTGCAATTAATATTACTACTACGTAAGAAATTGTTTTTGTCTCTTACAACACTTATATATTTGGATGCTTATATCGATGTTGGTGTGTGCAAATATGCATGCATGTCAAATGGTGAGACACATGAGAAAGTAATCTTGAGAACATTCAATATCCAACAAAGGATGGACATAATTTCCATTAACCAAAACACATTTCGATGCTTTTATTCCATTCCAGAAAGATAAAAGCTTATTGCATGCCAAACATGTTGTTTTAAAATCAAAGTGAATGTTTAATTATACTACACTAATATAAGTTTGTGAAGGAAAAGAAACTTGATAACATTTTTGGTTGTAACCAAGGCTATATCATTATACATATCTTGACATTTTTAAGAAATCATGTTGCAAAAAGTGGCACAAAGGAGAAAATAAAATACTTACAAGGTTGAGGCATGACAGAAAATAAAAGATGGCCAAGGTTTGAGTGGCATGAAGAGTGAATGTGAAGAAAGAGAAGTGAGAAGAATAAGGCAACATAAGCAATACTCTCACCTTTCTCTGAAAGCAAATGAACTTTCATATATTTGTCTGTGTATGAATGTCTCCATCAAGGTTGTGACCATGTTGTCAAATGTTGAAAACCTTCTACTGATGTATTGATATATTCTTACTCTTGGCATATGTGGTTGTGTGCATGCAATAGGTTAAGGTTGATCTATCCTCTAAACTCCAACAGTAGATGATTCAATTATTTTCATTTTTGTATCTTTGAGTACTCTAGCTTATAAGCTTAGGAGGTTGGAAAAATATAAGAGGATGAGAAAAAGCACTTTTGGTCACAAACAAGCCAATAATGTCTAATCCAATATGGGTTTTGTAGATAATATTACCAACCATTCTCTTCTTTATAGTGTCTTACATTATCTTCACTGATAGAACACCTTATGATTCTAATTCTACTCTAGTGGAATCTCCATAGACCTATAATAAGGAAATCGACAGCTTTCTGAAAACCCATCCATATTACACATTCATGAATCATGCATGCCTCTCTAGTTGTCTTATAGCTTTACTACAAGTTAAGTAGTCAAGCTCCGAAAATATTTCTTATCAACTTGATTTGATTTTCCAACCACAAAATCCAATGTCTAACCATGCCATGCTTTAAGACCTAGATTCAAATAAATACACATGTTAGTATTTGAGATATGCATCCTTGGGGTAAAGGCCAATGTGGCCAATTGCCCATCTCACTCACTAACCCTAACTATATATGTACTTACCCATTTTTTATTCTTTGAGGAACAAGACAATGATGTGCTACTCATAGGAGAGCTATTGGAAGCACCACAAACATAGTACATTGTGTGTGTGTGTGTGTGTGTGTGTGTGTGTGTGTGTGTGTGTGTAATCTTCATTCTCCTTGTAGCTCCAAGATACATAACCTTAATTGTTTCATTGCGTACACTACTTCTTGTAGACCACCATTCAAGAAACATGTTCATAGGACCCTTTGTTGCAAGTTGTAAGACTAAGCAGAGCAACTAAAGTAAAAGAATATGACTTTAAACACCAAGAATAATGAAAAGTGAAGGAGAGAACATAAAAACTTAGAGAATGAATAAATATGCAATGTAATCCATAACTCAAGACATGAGAGTGAAACTATGAGCCACGGAGGTGTCAATAATGATGATGATGACTAGCAATGCTCTAGTTTTCTCTCTCTAGAATAAATGAAGGATAAGTGGACTACATATAAACCTCATATCAAAACCCTAAATAGTAGGATGCCCCTAAACGAGTCATCCAACTACTCATAATAGTGCCTAGATAAAGACCAAATAATTGTGCCCAAAACCCCTAAAATGTGTACTGGTAACACCCATAGCCTATGTTGACTAGCCGTTGCCTAGCCTAGACTAATCTATGCATGTACATAGCCTATGCCTATGCTAGGAATAGGCCTAGTTTATGCTTATGCCTAGCCTATGCTTAGTCCTACCTAAACCTATAGATCTAGCTTATGCCTAGCCTAGCCTAAGTGTACCCAATCTTGTCTAATTTAGCCTAGCATAAGCTAAACTCTAGCTTATGCCCAATCTATGTATAAACTTAGCCTAACCTAGCATAAGGGAAGTGTAACCTTAACTAATTCAAAATTCTTAGTCTAAACCTAAAGAGATAGAGGTTAGGCTAGGCTAGGGCTAATTACACACACATTTTCAAGCACCTCTTTCTTATTGCTCTCTTTTGAGAGATTGTTTTATTCCCTTTACAAAGGCATCTTATTGGATAAATTTAAGGAAGAGTAATTAACCCTAGCATAAGCCCAAGTTTAGCCTCCATATCTTAAAGCTCAAGCTGTGATGTAGGCTAGGCTTAGGATATGTTAGCCTCCATATGTTCAGGCTCAAGCTAGGTTGGACAACATGTAGGCTAGTCTAGGATTAGGGATGGAGTAGGCTAGGTTCACACATAAACTAGGCATAAGCTAATAGACTTAGGCTAGGCTAGGCATAAGATAAAGATCAGCCTTGGAGTAGGCTTAGGTTAGCCTACACATAGTAATAAGCTAGGCCTATGCCTAGCTTAGGACTATGCTACATATAGACATAGGCTTCTACTAATGTACCAATATGAATCAATAAATGTAGTAATTATGCATCAAAATGTTTTATTAGATGTGCTATTAAAAGTATCTCTAGATGCACCTCTATAGCATATTTTCACACACAAAATAGAGAAATAATCCTTTTAAAAAAGTTGCAAAAATGAGAAAGCTTTCCAAAAAAGAAGAAGCAAAACATGAGTCTACAATTATCAAAGAACAAGCGTCCTATCTCTTATAGTGAAACCATATTTTGCATAATAGCAAACAAAAAAAAGAATAAGAGGAGGAGGAGGAGGAGGAGAAAACATATCGTGCACTATAATGAGCCTATGATTCAATGGAGCCTCACGTAATCCTTATTTGTTTGGGAATGTATTCCTTGTTTTTTCTTTATAGAGTTCCACATTTGTTTCTTGTTGTTCTTTCCTCTTTTCTTTGACTCCATGATTGGAAACATGCACAAAAAAAGGAAGTGAATGATTCATGGGTTTGAATGTTAAATGACAAGATGCACATCTACATGTGCATCTATAAGTACATCTATACTAGATGATGGACATATATCTATGGATGCACTTGTATACACATAAATGGATGGGATCTAGAATTGCATCTATGCTTAGTGTGGTGGCCATTGTATGGTGCCCATCTTGTGGAAGAAAGTCTATACCCTTGATTCTTGAGGTGGTTTGGGGATCTATAACTTGGAGATGAAAATTGTGCTAATGAAATTTAGTTCTATTTAATGAAATTCTTACATGAAGGACACATTTGAGCCAAGTGGCTTGATCTCCACAATACTAAGGTCAATAAGGATACTTTTGGATGCGCAAAGTTTACATGTTTAGATTCTCTTCGTCTCTCATTTTTAAAGTCATTGTAGATTAATGGTTCATTGCCATCATTGGCTACTTCAAGATAGTTTTATTGGATGGAGTCTAAATGGATTACTATATAATGCTTTAAACTCTTTTTTAGTTATCAATGTTTTGTATAAAAATTTATGATAATAAGCTTTAGTGTACAATTTGTTAAGTTGCTTTTTGACAAGGCTTAACTCTTCTTGGTGATATGATTATGGATGGTAAAATTTTGACGTTAGTAGATAAGTAGATGTTTAGTCTCCTAGATAGTGTCAATAAGCTCTATATCGTGTTAGAAAGAACTTGAAGGACCTTTTCATTAATGTGAATGATTACTCTTTCCATAGAATAGATGAATGGTGTTTCGAAGGTACTTTGCAAAAACCAAAATCAAGGGATTTTATAAGCTTCAATGGCATGATGTCACACGGAATACATGCGGGAGTTCACAAAAGTCGCTCGTCGTAGGGACACTATGCGAGATGGAAGCAAGATCAAGATCGATTAAAGTCAACATATTTGTTGACAAAGGTCTAGTATCTTGTAGTTCTATTCCAAGTACAAATCCAAAGCCAGATTACAAAACCAAAGCTCAATCATGAGAGCTAAACCCAAAGCCATCTTTTAGTTATTCTGATTTCAAAATACCTCTCATTAAACAAGCTCATCTTCATGAAGTGGATTGGAGCCACAACAAATTGTTGCACGAAATTCGTGCAGGAGTTGTTCCTGGTTGTCGTCTTCCTCTTCAAGATCAGAATAATTCCCAATTGATAGAGAAATCTCAAGTGACTTTTCTTTAAATGTCAATAACCATAGTCTTCACACTGAGACATTACAAGGTTGGCATATGAAATATGTGAGCTTGGAACACAACTATATGATTGCAACAGAAATAGAGGTAGGAAAGGGTATTGATGGAGAGGGAGATTGGTTGAAGGAAAGATAAGGAAAAGGTTCTTTCCACAAATACTCTAATGGATTGCTGCAAGGTTGAAGCCTCGTGGCTCCTTCAATTTGCTGAGGTTAGTGCTTGTGTCCCAGACACCTAAGAGCTTAATATGCAGTTGTGCCGCCTTGTTCCAAGACACATAGACATCCAATCAGTAATGATTATGGCCTGCAACTAATTTTTTGGGCACTAGGAGTTGATGGCATATCCTTAAGCTCATAGCACAGACTTTGAACAAATTTAGTATTGCATGACCTTGTCTCTTCGGGATTGCTTCTTTGCAATCTTACTTCTGTATTGTAGTATGACGACAACATGATTAGTGGTCTTTCAATCTGCTTGTCAACCTCTTTTAGCCTTGCTAGTTTTCATAAACTCTTCTTCTTCATTAAAACACAGTCACATCAAGTATGGCATCACGTCTATTACAATTTTGGCTAAGTGGTGGATGAGTTCTCCATATGGCATGGATGAAGCTCACGATGTCATCTTAGTGCTGATTTTTGCTCAAGCATGATTTGTCTTCAAGTATGCTTTGATCTAGTTTGTCATAGCCACAATTGCACCATACTTCCATTCACTCAATTGCACACTAACTGCAAGGATTCAAACATGTTTGTGCTCTCATCTCAGAACACTCATGCAAATCATATCACCATGACTAGTACGCTGCTTTCACGCCTTCAAATCTTGCCAATGAGATACCGTGAGCTCTATAGCTACCTTGCAAAGTTTGAGTGGTTGCAACTCTACTTGTGGAGCTTCCACAAAATCGCAGCATGTCATCATGAGTCACTTGAATGTTGTCCTCCTTTGTGCACGCAAATCACATTTGCTTTTCCCATGGGATTTCACCAATGCATATATAGTAGCCACTTCTCCTTTGTTGATAGATTGAATCACCCCAAGTAGCTTATCTCTACATCCAATTGCCAAATTTCCTCCCGATTCTAGTCTTCTCCTCTTCTCTTTTTCTTCGTTTTTCGACGATGCTTTTTCTCCTCCTCCAAAAATCATAGCTTTCTCATATCTATCATTAGCATTTCTTTCCACAACACCTGCTAAGGCTTTGCGACCTTTTTTACTATTTTTGCTGGGTTTATATACGCTAGAAATAGTAGCACCCTTATTGAGGTTTCCATTCGAGTCACTAGTAGAGGAATTGTTTCCCAATGACACTTATTTATTGCTACTGTCCACTGTAAGGCCTTCTAAAGTTTGAGGCACTATAGCCTTAGGCTTCGAAACTGAAGCATCTACTTTGCCTATCAAATCCTCCTTGGGGCTGCTCAATCCCAAAGAAGACAAGGCTTCCTCATTCTGTCTTATCACCCTTGGCAATATTGTTGTTTCTCCTTTTGCATCTGGAGCACTTGTAACATTCATAGCATTTGCAACAATTTTCTTGTTAGCCTCATGATTGTAAGCATTACCACCATCACTCAGTTCCTTGGGAGTCTTTAAATCTCCATCTTCAGGTTTCATAGTAGTTTTCTCGTCAGCTTGGATGTGTTTTCTGATTGCAAGTACAACATATAGTGAGCCAATAGGATTGGCGGCTCTCGCTTATCTTGACATTAAACTACATACACTAAAAATCCTTGTCATAATTTTAGAAGTTTTTGGATACATAAATAATGTAGACAAACAAGCAAGCATTCATATAAGCTACCACACACACAAACATACATGCGGGTTATTTGTGTGCCTATGTACTAATCAATGAATACAAAATTTTTAGGATGGAACCAAGAAATCAAATTTGAAAACTGACAATTCAAATTGAATGGCAAATGAAAAGACACACACAACGGAAAAAAAATTCCTAATGATGCTGACTAATGAGTTCAAATTCTTGGCGAAAAACTTCGCCCTCAGGTTTGTAGTGGTGGATGCACAGTGTCACGACAACAATACCAAATTTATTAATCGTGTTCCATGACATAGGCTTACATCAACATCGTTCAATCTATAGGATGTAGTATTTATTGAATCATGCTCTCGTTGATCTCCTAAGTGTATATAATGATGGGATGCAAAAGCTTGTCATGTTTGAAAATATTTTTATGTTATACGGTTGAACCTTCTCACCAACATGATGAACTTTTATTGAGCCTTGTGTGAGCATATAATGCTTTACTTTATTCTTGTCATAGTCAATCCATTGCATACCTCCTATTATTAGTTCTTACATCAAATTATTCCAATAGTGGGTTTTTCTTTGATCTTAGTGCTTCACATATATCGTCATTCTAAAAAAAAGTGGCTTATTGTAACCAAATTCACTAATGAAGATTTGTGATTGTAGATAAGTGTGCTACTTCAAACATTGTTAGTGAGATCGGGATGTTAATTAGTCATCTCTTACCACTATCTACATTAATGGGCCATAGTCATTTGATAGTTGCAAAGAGTTTAATACAAAGCCAAATCAAAGTCAATTCTTACTTGTAAATGAAGTTTCTCAATCAAAGGTGACATCATCTTGGTCAGTGTGCTACAAGACAACATGGAAAGTCTATTTGGAAAGACCCTCTCATGGTAATCGTTAGCAAAATAATATTTATATATCTCCAATACCTTTTTTCTATGAACTAGCCAATTTAGAAGATTCTAGAGGTTCTACTATTACAAAAATCATGATTGATTTTAGTTTTTTCCCAAGGGCTTGTTTAGCTTAGATATGGCTAATGAGTGGAAGCAACTCAATTTCAGGATCACTAGTTGGGAGATAGATTGGCCTTGAAATTGAAAGGTGATGGCGTGCGTATGGTAGTCGATGTCTAGATTATATTGATTCTAAAAGGCATTTCCAAGATAATGCTAAATATTTGAAGATGCATAACTAAGAAGTCCCACTTTCCTTCGTATGTATCCATATAAATTTCTAACTCTTCTCCTATGTTGTTATATCTAATAGTTTGAAATGTAGACTTTACTTTGTACAATGAAGGACTAGTCTCAACCTCTTAACCAACTTTCCAAAAATAAAGTCATGGAAACTACCATTCTCATGCGAAATAGTGAGTTCATAATCTTTTGTGAAACATTTTATCTTAAGTAAAGCATGTAAAGATATACGTACACGACCTTCTATCTTTTGATAGCTCTTTTTGCAATGAATCCATAATCTAGTAAGATACATAGTAAGACATCTCATCGACATTGTGTACTTGGTGCATGGTGTTATTGTTGTTGTGGGATGCAAGATTCAAATGAAAATTTACTTGAAGATGCAAGGGTTAGCCCACAACGATAGCAAGTAGGCTTGAATCTTTTGTATTGGCAGTTGAGGTTAACAATTTGAGGTTGTGCCTTATTATTTCTAAGGTTTTCCTTGACTTTGCTTTTATGTTGGAAGGTTGGAGGTTAATTGGGTGGAATAAGATTGGGGTCATAAGGACTTAAGGGTTTCTTTGGGTTGCGGTTGTTGTTATAGTGCTGGGATTGGTTGGATTCTTGACAATGACGAATTCGGGTGATGGTTTGGAAATTCTCTTTTTGCATCACAGGTATAAGAAACATCCTAAAGAGAAGTATGTTTGAAAGAATCTTAGATATTGTCTTGAATTCTATCTTTGTATTTATATTTTAGTGTGCTCTTGGTAATTTCCTGAATCATATATAAAAGAAGAAGCTATTGTCAAAAATCTTTCAGTGTAGGTAACCATGTTATTATCTTCTTGCCATTGTAGATTAGCCCAAATTTACCTTGCATGGAGATATAATGAAGGATTCTTTAACTTTTTTTGTTTTTGAAAATTGTTCAATGTTTTTGGTTGATTAGTACTACGACGAAGGACCTTCCACTAAAGCAATGCTTTATCCATCAAGTAATTAAAAGTGAACTTGATTTTATCTTTCTTTAGAAATACTTCTTCTTCGAAGTAGTCATCAAACTCTCTCAACCAAGACAAAACAAAATTCCCCTCTTTTTTACTATCAATTTTAGAAAATTGGCAAGAGTTATGATTGACTATTTGGTCGTTCTTGATTTGTTTGCATTTTGAAGACACCTTCTAGGGTGTGAGGAATGCTATTATCCTCATCGTACATAGCAAGATTTCGTTCTTCTTGCTCTTGAAGAACTTTTGTAAAATTAACTAAATTGTGTTGAAGAAGAATCAATTTGTTGTTGTAGAGCTCCTTATGATTCCATCTTTACTTCATTTGTATTGGAAGGACTTGACATCATGAAGACAATTTCTTTGTGCATGAACAAGGTCTGAATAATCATAGTAGATAAAATCTACGCCTAGGCAAGCAATAGTCTTTTGGAGATCCTTCAATTCATTGTAAAGGGATAGGCCTTTCAGGTATAAATTCTCTCCTATACCAATAGCTCCTTGAAGGGAAAAAGGTTATGGTGTAAAATAAGATTGAAGGACCTTCTACTTATACAAATTAAAGGGGAAGGAATTTTATAAACCCCCCCCCCCTCCCAAAAAAAACACTTTTTTCTATTTTCTTTAAACATAGGGAAAGCTTTAAACTAAAGCTTTTAGCTTTAAAAGAAAAGGCTTTTAAAGAATGTTGTTGATGGCGCAACACAAACACATAGGATCATTGTCCATTAAAACAAACATTGGAGAACACAACAATTTTTAGCAGCACATGGTAGTTGAGATTGCCCCAATAGTAACTTCTAATCGTCTGTAGCTTATAGTCAAGTCCTCTCTTCTGATGGTGAAAAACCACTCTTCCTCTCCAATACCACTATGGATAGTATTATTTCTCTTGTTGGTGGTATTTGGAAAGAAAATGTAATTTTTGGTTCTTTATAAGGGTCCCTTTCTCACACAATATTGAAATTAGTAACATGAAGTCTTGGAACCAAGAACTACTATCCAAAGCTTATGTCCAACGGATAAAAGGTTGATGCTTGATGAAGAGGAAGATGTTGCTTGCCAAGATGGACGTATTCATCTAGTACATAAAAGATTGATACTTGATAATGGAGATGATGTTTCTCGCCAAGATGGATCTATACCTCCATAGACCAATAGCCTTGCTTTGATACCAATGATGTAGTCCTTCACCATAAAATAAGCTTAATCACAAGAAAATCAAGAGAACTCATAAATTTATAGAGGAGAGAAAATAGACAAAAGTGCAAGACACAATCATTAAGTATTCACAATCCAGATGTTTGGATCCTCTTTGGTTTGGATTTGTCAAAGCATTATAGAGTTAATGGCGCTCCCATATCATTGGTTGCTTCAAGATAAACTCTATTAGATATAGAGTCCAATATATTTTTGAGTATTCTTCCAAAGAATGCTTTTGATTTTATTGGATAGTAAGGCTTTTTAAAAAACCTCGTGATAATCTCTAAGGTAGATTTTTATTAAATCTCTTTTTTACAAGGTTTTCATTTCTTTATGATATAATTAGGATGAAAAAATTTTGAATTTCAAAGGAGCTATGTTCACCCTCCCAAAACAATGTTAATAAGGTATTTGTCAAGAAATGATGTTAGCTGCTTAATGTATGTTTCTTGATCTTGTCCCCAAAGAAGCTCATCCTAGGTGATATTAGTCATATTTGTAAGGAACCTACAATGCATACCTTTTCTCGTGTGCCCTCGCATTTAGACACATCTAGTCTTCTAGGAGCAATTATGTCCATAAACATAATGCTTGCTATCAATTAGTAGTCTCATAATCTTGACCTACTAAAGACATCCATCTCTTATGTTTTACAAAGTTTGCTTTTATGTCAAAAATTTTGATATGTTTTGGCTTTTCATTAAAACATCTAGCAAGCACATGCCTTGACCGCTCCATGCAATTCTTGTCCAATAACGAAGGAACTTGTGCATTCAACATATAATTGTACTTATAGTTGATCATACCACCCCTTAATGTTCACTAGAAAAAGGCACATAATTTGTGACTATGAGAAAAATTATGATATCATGATCTAAAAGGTTGTGTTTGTTTGTTCATGACAAGTAATTTGAAGCTTTGCAATGCTTGCTTTGGTATCTTGGTATGCAGTCCATAACACAGGTTCTTTAAGAGTCTATTTACATGGTGCAACACTCACATGGATATTGCAAGCTTTGCTCATGTTGAATCTATTTACACAAGAAAATTTAGACTTACAAAATGCGAGTATTATATGATGAACACCTTTCTTCCAATCATGATGTGGACATGGTTTTGGACTATGCTTGTGGTTACAACTCATTTTCCTATTGTCTTGAATGTAGCTTGCATAATGACACAAATTATATAAGTTTAAGGACACAACATAGACAATGTCTAAAAGACAATATGGTGTAGATCATAAAACATAACATCTTGACTTTCATGAGCTCCACACACATAGAAAATCCCTCACATGTTTGTTGTGGGAGGTGCTTAACCAAGATGTCACATATATGTTGTGGGCATTGTTGAACCAAGATGTCACATAAGGAGGTCCCAACCAACATCTTTTGAGAACAAGGAAGCTTCGTTGATGATGCCAGGAGGCATATTCCACGGTGGATTCCGTGAGGTTTTACGGTGGATTCCGTAAACTTAGATGACCGGGGCTCATACGCAAAGAGGATTCTTTGTGCGAGAAGTTGATGGGGACGCCTGTCCTTTTCGGGCGTTTCATTAATTTAGTGTGTACATGGGTGATTCCATAGAGGGTGATTCCGCAAAATGCATATTAAATTAATAAGCGTTTATGAGTTTAGAGTGCGCACTCGTAATAAATTAAGGTTAGGATTTATTTCTAACCAGTTGATTTATTTATGTAGCTGAAGACTGCTAGGTATTCACTTTTGTCGGTTTAATTGTGTTATCTTACTAACGATTGTGAATGCTTCAGTTGATGTGTAGAAATAGCAGCAGTGCGGAGGAAAGCATTGGAGTCTAGCGGGTTTTCGACCTTTGGATTAGATTTTTATAGGCGCCACGCCTATATTTTGTTATGTCTATAGAGACATCGATTATTTATTATTATTTTGTATGCGCTGATGCGCCTGGATATGTTATTTCTATTTGGACATTGAGATTGGGCGTGCCAGATACTATGGGCACCGTCCATTAGCTTTATTTTCTTATTTTTGGTAGAAAGCAAACTCAAAAGCTAAAAGCTTGTCATATTTTTGTAATTGGGCTATTTTTGAGCATAAAGATTGGAAATATACATTAAATACATGCTTTGTGAAGCGCTCACACAAGGCATGGGGGAGATTGAACCCAATTTGTCTCTTGTCTCATGTCGTGCTTGCTTTTACATTGGTTTTTGTGCTAAAAAGTAGAGTACTTTGTTCTTGGGGACCTTCCGGGATTCACCACGTGAGCTATCTGCGTCCGATCTGCGCACCAGTTGATTCTCAAAATTTTTAATCATGCATGGTATTAGTTCCCCTGAATCTTAATTTATTTTTCCCCAGTACATGACATATAATGGGAGATTGAAATGTCAACAAAACAAGATTGTTCATAATAAGGTTATCCATTATAGGATTTCCCAGTTATGGGTTGAATACACAACCCTCTCAAAAGCTAGCTTGTCAATATTCCATCCGTATGCATCACTCTTTCTCACACAATTGGGAAGGCAGTGGTTTGAAAGCATCCTAAGTTAGCTTGCTTATAGGTTTTCTTGAATGTCTCTTATGAAAGTTTTAGCATTTAAAAGATTGACCCATGAATGGGTAGCTCAAACAAAACTTCCTCTTGATGCAATTAAATATTCTTTATAATGGTAATATGTTAACTTAAAGCTTGAACATGTATGGACAATGCTTAATGTGTGTCTGAATTATAGTATGACTTAATCACAAGCCTCTAGTTTTTAAAGTAGCATCCAATTTGTAAGGCACATGTAATGTCTTTTGTTATTACAAGATTCCAAGGCTTTTATGAAGTCATATCACAACTCAATGTAGGTAGTCAACAATTGTAGCTTTTTAGTTGTGTAGGATCAAGTTTAACATGATTTATGAACAATGTTAGCAATACTTTGTTTGTAACATGGGTGGTTGGTCTTCGAAGGGAGAAGTTTGATTAGATACTCTCATAGTTTTCACATAGAATCAAATATTTAACTCAAAGATTTGGAAGACAAGTAAATGCCTCCACATAATATGAGAAAAGACTCTACTCTCAAAAAGCAAGCCATAAGTTATAATGATTGGGTATCTTGAATGCAAAGCATCATGGTTTTATTAAATACATGTGACTTGGCTATGTAAAATTTTTTTTGGTGGCTTGAGACAAGATATAGGTATGGTTGAACATTAATATTTATTCTGTGTCATCAAGTGGGGCATTAGAAGACAACATGTGTGACAATATTCATAGAACGAGACCTAACTCTTGTGTATCTATTATATTACTTTCCTCACCCTTAGAAAAACATGCAAGGTACTAGTCTATTAAAGGATGTGATGTTGTGACCCCTCAAAAAGATGTTAACATTCCACATCAAAGCACACGAGAAGGGAGAAAGGGACACTAAAACTAGGTCATTACTGGGGCATGGCAACTTGGATGTAATATGATCCCCACTTGTATGGTTCAACAACAAAGCTTGGGGTCTACGAAAAGCTCTTGTTGGTAGTGAATTTGTATGAAGTGAGATTGATTAAAAGTAGACATTGGAAGTGAAATCGGTGTGAAGTGTTCACCTACCTATACTCTTTGATAAAAGTTCTTGCTACCATTGAAATTGATATGAATTGTCAAAGACCTAAGTACATAATCTTAAATGAACAGTGGAGGTGTAATAGTCTCAATAGTGTGATGTGGATTGAGGTATGCCATTTACATCATATTAAACGAGGTGCTTATCTTTGGAGACGAGAGAGGCAAGTAACAAAACTCAGAGGAAGCACATATGACATGTCGTTTTTTTGGAGAAGTTAAGTCTATAATTGTCACTAGTCAATGTATATGCAATTAGCTTGAATCCTGTGGCGTGGATGTGGATAGATCATTTGCTTTTCTTTGGGTAGGAGAGACAAAACTAAGAGAAAGCATATAAGTCATATCTCTTTATGGGGCAAGCGGGGTATGGTATGAATCCATGAATATTGAAAGAGTCTTGGATGTGTGGTATGGATGTGGGTATACTATTCATGTTTTTTGAGACGAACCTTGAAAGAGTCTTGGATGTGTGGTATGGATGTGGGCACACTATTCATGTTTATTGAGACGAACCTCAAAAGAGTCTTGGATGTGAGTATATGAATGTGGGTACACTATTCATGTTTTTTGAGGCGAACCTAGAAAGAAAGCACGTAGGGCATGCTGCATCTTTCTGGAGCGGTGTTTCGAGTGGTGGACCAAGCTTTCTTGGCTCCAAGATGGGTTGTTTAGATGTGTCCTGGGTCCTTGTTTGCTGATTGCTCATTGCCTTTGCTGATTGCTCCTTCCCTTGTTGTGAGTGTGAAATGATGGAAGAGTAAAAGTGAGGGAAAGGAAAAGGGTATGTGTGTGTGTTGAAGGGGGGGGGGGGGTGGGGTAAAGTAAGTGGGAACTACCAGCCAAAGGGTGTTTGGAAAGGAGGGGCAACACACACAAAAAGGTTTGTACAAGGAAAGGGCGGCGCGTGTGAATGGTCCCTTTTCAAGGTGGTCCTTCTGGTGGAAATGAGCTCCCTTTTCCAGGTAGCTCCACCTTCTCGGTCCGCCACCCCACCTCTCTCTTTCTCTCTCTCTCTCTTGTCACCCTGGTCCTCTCTCTCTTTCTCTCTCTCCCCTGCGCGCGCTTTCATTGTCTGTCATGGCCATCGAGCCAAAAAGAAAATAGACTAGGGTTTGCGCATTCTCCATCGCCATAGCCAGTTGCTGATCATCACAGTTTCCCCGTTGCCTTTCGTTTTCTTAAATTTTCTCCCCCTTTTTTTTTTTCCCTTTCCCCGCATCATCCCTTCCTGTCATAGCCATCGATGGAGGAGAAATCGTACGAGTCCAAGCAGCTTCCGGCCCCGACATGGCTCAGCGGTGCGGTCGTCCGGCCGCAGCAGGCCTCCTCTTCGACCTCCTCCTTCGTGAATGACGCCGCGCAGCAGCATCAACAGCAACAGCAGGCCGAGGCTCGGAAATGGTGCAGCTGCGAGCCCGGCTCGCAGTGCGTACGATGCAGTTTCCTGCACCTGCCTTCAACTGCCGCCGCGTCAACGGCTCCCGCTGGCGGGTCGGCCGCAGGCAGATCTTCGCTTTCTGTCCCTCCTTCCCAGCAAGCATCCGGCAATAGCACCAACCCTTGGCTCAGCTCGCCTGCCATGGCCATGGCCTCCGCCAAGCTCCAGGCCGCCGTCTCCGCGTCGGAGCTTGCCGCCGGCAGTGATGTCGCCGGGAGCGAGTCCTTGATGGCGTTGTCCACTCACCACCACCACCACCAGCAGGATGTGAACCACGGCCACTCTCCAAACTTGCAGCAAGGTCGGGCCGGCCAGCTTCTGGATCTGCACTCTGACACTGCTAACAGCAGCGATTTGGTTGATGGCGATGGTGGAGGTGGTACTGGCGGAGGGGGAGGAAGCGACCAACAGCATCATCACCAGGATAGCCAGGCCATTTGGCAGAACGCGAGACTGAAGGCTGATATCTCGATGCATCCTTTGTATGAACAGCTTCTTGCGGCTCACGTCGCCTGTCTGCGCGTCGCCACTCCTATCGATCAGCTCCCTCGCATCGATGCACAGATTAATCAGGCATCGCAAGTTCTCACAAAGTACTCAGTGCTCGGCCAAAACCATCTTCTTGTCGGGGAGGAGAAGGAAGAACTCGATCAATTCATGGTAAATTTATCTCCAACCAAAATTCTCGTCTTTAATTCTATCGCCTTCCGCGGACCGCACACCCGGGGCTTAGAACCAAAACCTCAGCTCTCCTAATTCGCTTCTCTCTTTCACTTCCATCATTAACTGCTACCTCGATTGACCCCCAGACGTCGGTTCTCATTCCACCACCAGCTTTGCTCCTCGAACGTGCTTTTCCATGTCTTGCGTTAATGTAATAAAGAAGGTTTCCAGCCTTTGCTCTTCATTCCTAACTCTCCCTGGTTTCGAGCAATCTTCTTATTTGCTCCTGAAGTAGGTTACGTACAGGGTCTTGCTTGTATCTGTAGTTAATTTTCCTTTAAAAGAACCCGTCCTTGCAGCACATGGAATGTTCAGCAACAGAATCGCGAAGCAAAGCGTGCAATAAAATTGCAATAATGGCGAGTAATTCTATCTCAACACTAGAACACCGAAATTCCCCTCCCTTCAAAGAAGTTACGAGCGCTACAATTCTTATTCTTATAATTAATATACACTCTAGTTGGCTTTCAGCAAAAAGGATGTGGAGTTTGTGTTTGAATGCCGAGTAAATGATAGAATAAGTTTGTGATTGTAATGGAGTCGCCGAAATAGATGACTAGACCTTCAAGTTGTCAACTGCAGTATTCTCACCATAGCAGGCCTCTGGATTTTATAGACAGATTATATGCAGTGTAATCTTTGGCGTAGCACAATCAACCAAACAGTACAGGCCCCGATTGCTGCCACTCGTAAAAACACATCAAACTTAGAATTTTATTTGTCATGCTTTGAACTTGGACCTTTCCATCGACCTTTGAAAAGACTGGTAACCGACTGTTGATGTGATGCCGAAGAGAATCCATTCAATTGTAGCCGAAAGTAAGCCTGTTGTGATAATACCAGAATAACGAAGGCTGATGATAGCTGGTGAAAATTGACATATTTCATGTTTGAAAACTTTCAGACCCATTACGTCCTCCTTTTATGTACGTTTAAAGAACAACTGCAGCAGCATGTGCGTGTTCATGCCATGGAAGCGGTGATGGCGTGCTGGGAGCTAGAACAATCTCTCCTAAGTTTAACAGGTATTGGCAATTTTGCACCATATCTTTTCGACTTTGCTTTCATGTCTGTCTTGTTATATCATTTGCAGCTAAAGGCAGCTGGCGGCTTCGTATGGCTTGCTTTTAACCGCTTCTATAAATCTCCGTTGAGTTATTGCGCACTTTCTTTGATAACATTTTTTGCACACTTATACTATTCATGACCTCTCTTACTAATCCTGCTTCATTGCAATGCATTGTTTTATAATGTGGTCCAGGCGTATCTCCGGGAGAAGGAACAGGCGCAACAATGTCTGATGATGATGATGATCCAGGCGATAGTGATCCTAGCATTTACGACACAGGTTTTGATGCGCACGACAGTGGAGCTTTTGGTCCCTTGATCCCGACAGAGACAGAGCGGTCTCTCATGGAACGCGTCAGACAAGAGCTCAAGAACGATCTCAAATCGGTATGCTGCCATAATGAGATTTAGTTCACAATCAAACAGACGAGTTTACTTGTTACGCCGTGGTCAACATGTTACTTTTCTGATACGTCTATTATTTTTGGTTTACCTGCCTCCTGCAGGGCTACAAGGACAGAATAATAGATGTGAGAGAAGAAATCCTTAGGAAGCGTCGAGCAGGCAAGCTTCCGGGTGATACGACGTCGGTTCTGAAAGCTTGGTGGCAAGCTCATTCGAAATGGCCCTATCCAACTGTAAGATATTTTTCTCCTCGACGACAAACTTGTTTTGTATTGTGAAACGGAAAATTTATGACTGGACTCAACTGAATCTATGTCCAAGCGCGCGTTTTGGACTTTTGCTGTTCTTCTCGCACTTGCATGGCAGAACACTGTCGTCACTATGTGAGCACGTGGACAAAATTCATATCGGATCCAAGGCCTAAATTTGATGGGTCCCTTGGATTTTTTTAATGACTGGAAAATTTGAAAAATGCCTTTCACATGACAGGTGTATAAAAATTTGTATTAGTCAAATGGCAGAGGAAAAATGTCAATGACAGATGACATAGGAAAGACATAGGAAAGTCTCTAATTAAGGCCTTAAAATTGCAAATTTGAAAGCTCATAGGATCCAAAATCAATGTTCAATCCAATTTGAATATGAAAAATAAGTTTTCACTATCTAGCAACACTCCATCATAAGATGATAATTCAAAATGCTAGAACCAATCAGAGGAATAGAGATTCAAAATGCAACAACCCAACATGAGCCATAATCCATCATGCATACATAGATTCCTAGCTACCATTCATCATAAAACAAATAATTTAAAACACTCCATGAAATTGCCAGCACAGGCCAAAAGCTGGCAATGAGGATCAGCCAGCGTTTGATGAGTGGCAAAGGGACACACATACTTGTTTGACCATTAGCAGAAGTTGCTGATTTAAACTTACACCTGAGAGGAATTCCTTTGGTGGGTTTTAGCAGAGAGTAGGACAGAATGCAAGGCTGCCGAAATGGAGTAAACAAGGGGGCATGTAGCATAGAGTATGCAGAGATAATTATGGAACTATAAAGGCTAAACCAAAGAACAAGGGGCTAACAGTGGTGAGACAACCACCAGGTTAGCTGCTTGAAACTCACCATGTGAAGGCTTTAAAGTGGGAGAAAATCTCATTTGTTTTCCTTTTTGGAACACTTGTGTGAAAGTCATTTTAGTTAAATGATATATGGACTTTTGAGGGGCTTCCCATGGAGATTCCTAAATGGATTTTTGAGGGGCTTTCCGTGGAGATTCCTAAAAGGAATACCTATGTGACTTCCTTGTTTGTTTGGGAAAAGTCCCCGGGAGCTGGTAGTAGAAAGTCCTATTAAATGTTGTAGAAAATTGTTTTGGTCAAGGTGTTTGGCTTGTGGTCTTAGGTATTTAAATGCATATAATCTCTCCTAAAAGATATAGAGTTATGTCCTTCCTCTCTCTCTCTCCCTCCATCCCCCAACCCATCTTAAAGATTAAAACCTAATCATATGATAAAAGTTATATGTATTATATTTTGACCAAAAAATGTGTGGTGTCTTAGTTGCATTGAGCTTTCCTTGTTTGATCTCTCTTGCTCTTTCTCCCTTCACATGCCATTAGTTGGATTCACTATGCCATTACTTAGATCTCCATTTCTTGAGGGCCTTACAATAGCTATAATCTCTATTTCCACATATTAGCTTGTATTGTCTCAAACGCACTTTTTTCATAGTTTCTATGCAATAGTTTGGGTCTCTTTTAAAGAGGTCTTGAAAGGTGTTACTTATTTCTCCACATGGTCAGCTTCTTTGTTGCAATCACACACGTAGCTAGCAACAAGAACAATGATGTTGATGCTCACAACAGCCATAGTCAATGATAAAATAGAGAATGATCTAACGAAAGGCATTGCGAGGATATATAATTGATCTCATGTGATACAACTATAGCTCAATCTCAAATATAGATTTTGTGATGGTTGAGGAGATATGTTACCAAATACAATGTGGCTAAGAAGGCAAAATGCCTCATGTTTTACTAAGCATTACTTTCTATTCTTATTACATTTTTTATCCTTAGAAATATGGATGGTTGAGAGCAATGGTTGCCACTAATTTTCAAACGAGGGTTATGGGACTTTAATCAATATTTTTTTCACTAGTATTTTAATGCAATAGTTGAGGTCATAACTTTACAGTGAACAATTAGTCCCATTAGAAAAGTAATTGAAAAAATCTTATACTAGAGTTTCTTAAGGGTCTTAATGCCTTACTTATGGTACAAATATTCTTGCAAAATTCAAAAAAGGGGGGAGAGAGAGAGAGAGAGAGAGAGAGAGAGAGAGAGAGAGAGAGAGCTATAAGTATGGGTGAATAGTGTTCCTATTTTTATGATGTATGCGTATATGCATACATGCATTATATGCATATATGAGTTTAAAAGACATCAAATGTAAAGGTGTATGAAAAATGGATGACATAGAGACGTGTAAAGTTTGAGAGGGTAAAGGTGAGCTTGCATTAACGGGAAAGAAGTCTATCATCATTGAGATCATAACTTGACAATGAAGAAAGTGTCAGAAGTGGGTGCAATAATGGAAGTGTAGAAGACTGTTGTAATAGATTGCACAATACATGAGAAAGGAAAAATAGAAGAAAACAAAAGAATATTTAAAGGGAGAACTCATAGATATGTTTGAAAAACAGAATCCATATACCAGATATGAGAAAATTGTGTACAATAGTGAGTAGTTAACTGTGTGGGCATTGGCAATGGCTCTCTCTCTTCAACAAGGCTTGCACTAGGAATCTACAAGTGGATGATAATATAGGTTAAGTAGGATGGAGTTGAACATATAGGCATAAAATAATGCCATCAAATAAATAGGTTGGCCAACATCATAATGTAGTTGTCTAGCAATAAATGCCCTAACACATCATACTGATAATAATAAAAAATACCTAAAATAGTCTACAATGGCTAGCCCACTATTGTACACATCTAGACTTACTTATGAGTTGATTGAATTACTAATGCTCTCTCAGATCATGGGTGATCTAATACAATACAATGATATAATGATAATGAGTCGTCATAGTCCATACAACAAAGACCACTAGAGTAGGACCATGGATATTCAAGCAGTGGTTGATTAAGCCACAACTAAGGTGTCTCAGAGACAACTTGATATCAAGAAATCCCTCTTTGGATCCTTTGAATTTGTATATCTCTATACATAAGGCTTATTTACCCCTTTTGCAACTTGGATTTTGCCTTGGTTAGAGGATCCAAGTTAGAGTTTGAGGAGAATGACTCGTGAGAGGAGTCCTATCATGTTACTTCTTTTCTCCTTCTTCTCTTGCATATCTCCTTACAATCCTTATGCAAATCTCTCTTCTTACCAGAATGGCAGTAATGGGCCTTTGACTTCTCCCTCCGATCTCTCCTCTCTGAAGCTGTAGATGCATAATTGGAGCAACTTTGTACTCCCTTCCTACCATAATGGTAGCAATGGGCCTTTGACTTCTCCCTTCGATCACTACTCTCTGAAGCTGTAGATGCCTAGTTGGAGCAACTATACAAAGATGGAAGCCTCCCTTATAATTGCAAAGATGCCCCATGCTCGAGCAACATGGACATATGAATAAAGCTCACAAGCACGGATGATGTGTGGACCCACAAAGCATTGACTTCACTATCAAACTCTTAAGGGAACTTATACAGAACGCTCCCAATAAGATGAGCGTGTGTAAGTGCGGATTGCATATGCCGAAGTTGATCCTATATCTGTGTAATACAAAGTAAGAATGTCTAGATAGTATCCTTAGTCTCAAACTTCATCTGTTAGAGCTGCCCATAGAGGGTCATTGCATGCATAGTCGGGGGAGCCATATACAACATGTGAAGCATTTTCCATACCACTAAAGTGATCTTGCAAGAGGTGATTGCTGGTAGGAACTTTTTAGAGATACATTAGAGAAGAGTAGAATACACATGGGAATCATTGGAATCCTATATGAGCACAACTTCTTAGGGTTGTCGTGGTCCCAATTATTAGGAACATGAATGGGACATTGAGGACACTCAATAGCTCCAGAAACCACACACCATAATCACTTCCATGCAAACCATGCTTACATAACATCACTCCATGATAAGTAATTAGGGTAGTAAAGTTGGTCATCAGTGAGCCATTTGGAGAGGATAGGAAGAGAAGATTAAAAAAAGTAGAGATAGAGTACATCCAAATACTACGCACACTTCATTGATGAGTTCACACGTAGTGGGAAGAGGGGTTGATTAGAAAACGATTGCTAAATTTGAGATAATTAGGGTGAAAATACTTAGAAAGCATTGTTAGAAGACTGAAAAACTTGGCACCTAGTCTTTTGAAGCATTAAATGCAAAAACATAACACTTGCAAATTAAAAAAAAGATAGATAAGGTATTAAATGTAGTCTTCAATATTAAATTAGTGCAAATAATCAAGAAGGCATGTAGTTGAAATAAAATGCAGGTTTTAGGGGCACAAAATCAGGCCAAGTTGTAGCAAGACATGTTTGGGCTGTTGTAGATAGTAGAAGCTTGATTGACAATAGATAGTAGGAAAACAACACAAAGAGTTGGAACATAGACGTTTGATATTATGTTAGAAGTGGATGCAATGATGGAAGCATAAAGGACAGTTGTAATAGATTGAAAAACATGAGAAAAAAGAAAATAGAAGGAAACAAAAAAATATTGCAAAGGGAGAACTCAAAAATATGCTTCGAAAATGGAATCCATCACTAAACACAAGATACTCGTGTACAACAATGAGTCATTGGTTGGGCTTTCCATCTCTCATTGCCTTCAGAAACAAGACACCATGAAAGTGGCTCAAAAACTTAACACTATCTTTACTGCCTAGTCAACAAAAGGGTGTGTTTGCAAGTTCAAGGGACCAAACAAAATGCCCAAGCCTTGAGTTATAAAGCGAGTAAGCAAAGATTCTTCCAAGTGCATTGATCACCACATCATCTTATGGCTATTCTTGACTTATGCTACCATAACCTTAAAAGTTCTACTAGCCAATATACATTATATGATAATAGAGTTTATGGTTTTCAAAGTATCACTTGTAAAGGTTTACCATTATTAAAGCTAAATGACCTTTTTTAGTTTTCAAAGTTATGAGTAAATGTGTATCCTTTCCTTATGATACATTATGGAAATGGAATACTTCCTTAGGACATCTTTGTGATGCTGTATTATCACCACATTACCTTCTCATAAATCATAGATTTTGTCAATATAAAAGTGTTCCAGCTCTCTATGGCCATTCTCAATAAGAAAATGCATTGCATACCCATGGTGTACAAAATCTTTAAAGTATAAAATATACCTCTCCTTTCATTAAGTTTTGATAGTAAAGTCCTTTACATAGCCCATAAGCATTTGTCTTAAAGTAATAGGTTTCAAAGTGTTTTTTGAGAAATCCATACATAGGAGCCTTGGTGCCAAGATGATGGCACAAGCATTGGCTTTCAAAGTGATGCTTGAGAAATCCATACATGTGTAAAGGCTTGATGATGACTATAACCATGCTTGTGAAGGTGTGTAGATGGCTTGTCAAGATGATTCTTGTAGATTGGAAGTGTCTCAATGTTGAGGCCTCTCTAAAGATGGTGCAAGTTAATCATGATATATTTCATCCTTGAAACACTGCATTTCACCCTTGAGATGGTTCACCTGTGTGCAAGTCTCAAGTGAAATGCTAAGTGAAATAGTGGAATAACACACATGAGACAATTTTCTTTATAAACAATGAGTTGCACCTTACACATTTTTACCATGCAAATCCTTTCATGTTAGTAAATGATTTCTATCCTACATAGAGCTTTGAAAAACCCTAAAAAAGAAGAAACAAGTTTTTCATTTAAAAATCACGCTTTAGTCGCTATTTCACTCAAGGTGTTTTTCAGTGAAACATTTCACATTTCAATACCAATAACATGTGTCACATGGTTACCATGAGGTGGTCTCAAGGTTTCTTACTTGTCCAAGTTACTTGGAGCTATAGAGGATTTGATGTTAATGCTCTTAGAGTGTGAGCTCGGGTTGAGACTTGATTTTCTTGAATGAGGATTAATTCAAAAGTTAATCGAAACAGAAGGTGCAAATGTGGCGTGAAGTGAGTTATTATTATTATATGTACAAAAGGAGAACCAAAGTATCCAGCACTTCATCCAAGGATTCCAAGCTATGTGGGACTATTGGGCGAAGGATTTAGGAGAACAGTTGTCTTTGTGAACGCTAAAGAAGAATTGGTTTATAACCTATCTGAGAGCCCACTCGGCCTTATGGTAGAGCTGAAGAAGATTGTATATATAAAGTAGGTGTGAAGATTGCTAGTGAAAAGGAATGGAAGATGGTCATGCTGGGATTATTGAGCATTGAACTGACCCTTGAAATTTCTTCAATGGTGCAACCTATTATATCTATACAAAAGCCTTTGATACTGATTCCTCAAAGAGAACGGCCTAGAATTATAGATAAGTTGGGGACTATCTCTAAGCAATTATAAGATCTGAGAATGCGTGTCATGGAGGAACCAACTGGGAGAGTAGGATGGAGACCATGAGGTTCTATTGATTATGGTGAAGATACGAGACAAAAGGAGAATAAAGATCATATGAGAACCGCAATGAAGTACGTCATTTGAGTCTCCATTACGTCTATTTGCCTAGAAGAGGAAACATGTGCCCAATGCCTTAGGGATCAAGGACGAAGGACAAGCCAGTGGAGTAAAGGAGAAAGATAAAGGAAAGATTGTGGTTAATACGCATGGAAGAAGTCCCAATAGCTCCAATAAAGAGCGCAATGATAGAGAGGAGAGAGCAAGAAGAGGATTTCGAGACACATAGGGTGCTGAAGAAGAGGTTGGTGGGACAGGGAAGAAGAGAAGATCTAGGGGAAAATTTAAGATCGAATATTTGTCTTTGGGAGAATGCCAAGAAAGTTATGATCTGAAGAGGGACTCAATAAATAGGTGGACGTGACATATGGCTAGCTAATGGAACCATTCTCTAAATTAAAGACTTTGTGGAAAAGTTTGGCGAACCAAGCCAAAGCAGAGCCAAAGAAAGGGACGATGCATGTGCAGAGTGTGGAGGATATATGCCTTGCTGTGGAGGATTGGTAACACAGAGAAAGTATCGAGGATGCGTGCATTGATCGTAGTACTTAAGTATATGTGGTTATGCAATCTTGTGAAGAGAGATTGGATTTGAAAATCACATACCTCGTGATTTTGGATCAGGCTGACCAATCGTTTAAAGATTTGATTTAGATGTAAAAGTATTTCACCGAAAATAAACTATCGTGTGTACATCTCATCAATGTATGCATCCGTGTTTGTATGCATTCCCTATTTTTATACCAGAGATTGTAGTGGCTGGTAGACTATCTTCTGCTTGGCATTATTCTCTACCTATTTACAGGTATGCTTCCTTCTCCATAGGCATTCAGATAATCATCCTTCAATGCGGTTGCATTTTGGTGGAGAGAGGGAGATTGCTGCACACACTCAGTGACTTAGTACCTAAGCCTTTATATTGTTCTTGTGCCTTGGTATATGGGTTCTGTTTTGCGAGTACATACTCTTTTAGATTGTGTTCTTTGTGTGGCGTTCCCTCGTGTTCATTGTCTTCTTGCAGTTTATTAGAGCAGTGTCTCTTTGCTTCCATTGGTGCCCAGTTTTCTGACATGGTATCAGAGCCTATCCCACTTTGTTGTGTTGCTGTCTATTGTTGTTTTTCAGGTCCAATCGCGCATTAACTACTGAATCCAGCTTGCATTTGTTGCTGCTCCATATCCAGCTGATGACCATCAAACAACTTGTGTATTTTTGCAACCTGCCCTTTGCGTTTTGTAGTCCCAGCCTGTGATTTGCTGTATTGGTCCTGTTCTGATCAGATGTGCAGCTGTTTTCTCCAAGAAAGCCCGTGTTTTACTGATCCAGCTGCTGATCGTGCAGCTGACATTTTACTGTTCATGTAGCCATTCTCAACTTTCTTTTGTAGATCCAACTGGCAATCATGCTCGATTTGCTGGTAATTTTCCTAGTGAAGCTGATATTCTAATGTTTGTGCAGTGGTTCTCAACTTTTTCTTTTGCAGATCTGCTCCCTGGCACGTATTGTTTTGGATGCTTGCACTAAACTCCTGGTTTCAGCTTGTTTTGAATTGTACTGTTTGCACCAGACTCGTGGTTTTGGCCTGAGTCTTGGCACATACCTCTCTTTATAACCCCTTTCTTTATTTTATCTTCTTTGCATCTGCCCTTAATTGGCACCTCAATGTTACTCTATTGATGATAAGCTGAAGGGCTTGATTATCTTGTTTCTATGAAGACTTAGTTTGTGTAGGAGCACTTGTGATATGTCATTTCAGGAGCCATTTTATGCCCCCAGATGCCTTTCCTATTCTAGAAGATTTGGACAAAGACATCTATGAGGACGTAGTTCTTACTTGGGATACATCATTGGGCATACTCTACTCTTCTCCGATGGATCTCTAAAGTTGTTCTTTTGGTAGTTACCTCTTGGAAGATGTCTTTAGAAGTGTAGGGGAAGTTGCAACGTATATTGGAGGCTCCGCTAACCATGCTAATCGAGACCCTCTATGGTTAACTTCGGGCTATGAAAGTGTAGGGGAAGTTACAAACTTATATAGAGGCTCCTTTGACCATACTAATCTGGACCCTTTGTGGTTAATTTTTGACTATGAAGCTCAAGGTGATTGATATGATTTAGTCACTTCTAGTCCGAGTGACACAAATACAGGATCATTTTTGACACATGCAGTTTGTCCTTCTAGAAGCACATCATGTGGAGCTTCTTTTGGAGTTTGATGGTGTGGAAAATGCTTTACAAGCCCAGATATCAGTAACACCTATTAGTTAGTTTTGGGCATATGTCCTTTATGTTACTTGAGCACGAGGATTCTTTGTGTTTACAAGGGAGGTTGACATCTTGATATTGCACATGGAGGTAGCATGCAACTTTGGAGAGGGTTGACATGCATAAAAAGTGTTATCATTGTGGGAAGGAGGGCCCTCTATGAGAGGAATGCAAGGTACTAGTGGCACAATGGAAGGCAAAGGAGCAAAAGAAGAAGGGTAAGGACTATTTTGACGAGTTATCATCATCTTCATATTTCGGCTTCAATCAACATTCTGCAATGGAAAAGGCTAAGACTATGACGAGCTTCTCTTTTGCGATGAAGGCAAAGGGCATTAAGGCCTCCTTTTCCACCTCCTATCCATAGTGATATTATCATCCCTTATGACTCTCTAGTGTTGGGGAAGGAGTATGAGAGAGTGGTGGTGGTGGTGGGTGTAGTAACCTCAGTGATATGTAGGTCTAGTGGACTTGGAGTGTAGCTTTTCACATGCATTTGTTGCAATTTGGTAGGTTCTGAGATCTTAGAGTTGGGATTGACATTCAAGTTCATGATGAGTTGTTTTGTGTGATGGAAAGATATCTTTGGTCCTAAATTGAGCTCACATAAGGGGGACATTTTGATAGTTTGGTCGAAGGCAGCAACTCCATGGTTATGATGTGCTTTCTCTGGAGGTAGTTCATGACAGGCATCAAGATTTTTCTATGGCTGCTTTCTATGGTTAGGGGTTGATATGATTGACTTTGACTTTACTCTTTTTTTGAGGCACTCTGGTGGTCACTTAACCATTCATTGCTTAGATATCCATGGTCCTATCTAATTATCATTGTCGAATGTGGTACAATGAGTCATTATCATTGTATGTTTTATGGTTTTGATTACCCATGGTTTGAGAGAGGGTGTTATCAAAATGTACATCACTTGGGTGCATATGTTTGTGTTTGTGTGCATTGCCTATTTTTATGCCAAAGATTATAGTGGTTTGTGTTTATGTGCATTCCTTGTTTTTATGCCCAAGATTTTAGTGGTTTTTGATTGGTCGATTGGTTTTCTATTTGGTATTATTCTCCGCCTATTTATAGGCAAGCTCCCTCCTCCAGAGTTAGTTATTTAATCATTCATATGCTCATCCTTCAGCATGACTGGATCTTGGTAAAGAGAGGGCAAGTGGTGCACACTCCTAGTGACTCAGTGCTCAAGCCTTTGTACTGTCCTTGTGCCTTGGAATATGGGTTCCATTTGCCAAGGATATTTTCTTTGAGTTTTGTAATCTTTCCATTGTTTCTTTTCTGTTCATTGTGTTCTTGTACTTTCTTTCAACAATGTCTCTTTGCTTCCATTGCTGCATACTTTTTGATAGTTTCTACTATTCTCTTGGAAAAAAAAGAAACTATTCTCCCTTATGTAGTGGGAGGAAAAAGATAGAAGGGTAGAAGAGATTGAAGAGCTATTGGAAACGCAGGTCTCTTTGATTGGGAAGGAGGCTTTGATGGAGACAATGCTTAGCCTAGACCTAACTCAGGAGGAGAGGAAGGCATATAGAGATATGCATTGTAAGTACTCTAACTTGGTACATCACTTCTTACAAGGAGACTCCAGAGTTGAAGGTTGGAACTACCATGTATATTAAAGTCTGAGACCCTTATGAATGAGCAACTGATAATTTTTAAGGAGGAACTGGACAATTAACTCCTAGGGGTAGGGATTTATATATCAAATGGAATGCTCATAATGGGTGAGTTAGCTTATTATTCAAGCTAACAAGAAAGGATAAGACATTCTGAAAAAGTGAGGCCAAGTAGTTACCGGTTGATGTGAAGAGGAATTTTGTATCGATTATTGTACAAAAAATACATTTATTGGTGCGTATTACTAGTGGATGTCTTTGAGAGGTTTTAGGTACAAGGTCAATCGTAGGTTATACAATTGGCTAGTGGTGTGGATGCCACTTCTACCTTAACTTGGCCGACACCTTTTGCGCTTTCTTCACCTTATCTATAAGTGGCCATCCACGGAACAAGGCAACAACACAATTGCAGTCCCACAAACTCAGGGAGAGTGGACGTATCCCATTGTAACCCAGTGTACTTGAACATACCAAAGCTAATGAGTTTGAGTCAGTGGTGGCGATATGGTTGGAAGATCACAAAGGGAAGACTAGATATCACAAAGCTTTAACATGCACACAAAGTAGAGGGATTAATAGTTCAGATCCTTATTTTGTCACCCTTGTCATGCTCATTGCGATCTGCTTGCCTGCATTCATGCCCTGATTAGCTTCTTTTGCATTCTCCTTTTCTAAAACCTAATGATATATAGTTGGGGCACGCATAACTATGCATGTAGTTCCGCAATAACTAGCGTAACCAAATGACATAGAGGGATCTGTACGTAATAAAAGAAATTCCTTCTAAGTGAGTATAGCGGGGTGGTAAGGTCATACGAGCACTTGAAACGAATTCGAGACATTCCTTTTGGTTTTATAGCTCATGAGATATGGGAAAGAAATTCAGCTTCCATGGAGCACCTTGGACGTACTACTTCCACTGCCTATTTAAGCTGCTCTGACATTGGTCCAGATTGGTTTATGTGGTATAAGCCACATTCGGCATGACATTTTGGGATGTATACAGCTACTTCAGAGCATTTGAAATCTGTAGTACCATTATTAGAAGTTTCAATTGAAGTACTTTCTCTCACCTGTTTTGAAAGTGAGCTTGTTTTGTCTGTTGAAGAGTGTGGGGAGTGACAACAAGGGTCTATCATCCTTCCAACAGATTCCTCGAGTTAAATTGCATACTTAGCTGGATACTTATTCCAATATGGGGAACCTCATTGCATATTTAGACGAATATTTTTTCTAATATGGGGCCCCACAACAACTCTGTCAGTAACTCTGTTTGTCTTGAATGAGGCCCCATCAACTCTTTGTATTGAATGAGTTGAATACCCTGGTTGCAGAGGTGGTAGGAATGTCTGAGTAGTTCCACCTGAGTCGTGTCTTTGTGGTTGAAGTGCCATGAGGACCTTCATACTTTGTGGTCGCAGAGGTGGTAGGCAAGTGAGTAGTTCCACTTGAGTCTTGAGTCTAGTCTTTGTGGTTGAAGTCCCTTAAGTAGTCCCTTCATTTGTGATACCCTTCTTGAACGTCTGGTATGCTTTGTTTAGGTACCTTGATCTAGAGACTAATGAAAGCAATTGAATCAGATGGAATCCTGGAAGTACTAAGGTAGGTTGAAATTCTTAATAGGGGTCATGATACATAATTACTCGAATTATGGCAGCTACGACATCCATAGGCTTTTGGCCATTGCTGAGCATTCCTTTATAGTGATATTGACTTGCCTAAATGCAAGTGTCATGGCTTCTAATCCTTTCCATTCAGGTAACTCCTTAACACGGCTATTCTTGAAGCTGTGGTGCTACGATATTTCCCAGTCATTTCTTTCATCAAAGAAGCCGCTGACTATCCATTTGCTGTTAATTTGGTTTCCAGAGCTGCTAAGTTGGGCACTTCTAAGCCTCCTTATATTCTTTTTGGTAAGGTACATTCTTTCCAAGGCACCTTTGGTATTCTTGACCATAGGAAGTCCCTTGAGAAGCTCTCTAATGCTTTAAGCCCTATTTTTGTTGGTATCTAATAAGAAAATATATGGTGGAAGGGTTGAGGATATGTTTTAGAACTACTATCTTGACTGCAAGACTAAACTGGATTCCATTCCAGCATTCCAAGTCTTTTTGATTTTAGCTAGAACCCGTTCTCATCTTTACTTCATGTCACTCCAAATCCCATAGGTATGTAACAAAGAGCATGCAATAGAGTGCAATGAGTTTGTAAGCAAGTGATGAATGGAGAACATGGAGAATCGAAAAAATTGATTATTGTCACTGATTATAATACATGGGGTATATGTCTCCTAGCCGTGTCTGTTTGATATGCTAAATAGCGTTGAATGCATGTTTTTTAGGTATTTAGACCAAAATTGACCATCAAACATATATTTGGTTAAGTCCATGAATCCACATAGTATTTAACATAATGGTCAAAAGGGGCCCATCCTCTCGATCATTGTGGAGAGGAGTTTTGTCCCCCTCCACATCCCCCAAGTATATTTGCTAGGTCCATGAATCCATGAATCCACACAGTATTTAACATAATGGTCAAAAGGGGCATCCCCTTGATCCTTGTGGAGAGGGGTTCTGTCCCCCTCTAGATCCCCCAAGAAGCTTAATGGGAAAAGCCACCTTGCGACATGCCCTCTAAGAAAGAATCTAGTGTTGTAATGACTCTACACATGCGCATAACTAGGTTGGCAATGTGCCAATCTCTTCTAGGGTCTGCCTCTAGCTATTTGGCTACACTTGATCACTATCTGATGAAATCGAGAGCTACCACGTAAATGTACTAATAGATGCTTTCTCCTCATACAAGGGGACCCCCAAAGATATCATGTATGTAATTACATTCAGGGTGGAACATTAAACTCCAACAAGGTGTGTCTAGTAATCTGTATACCTAGTGGCATCCTTCTTCGATTTATTGGCATCCTTCTTCTAGCAATGAAATAGCTAGTGGTTTTACTAAAGCCTTGATCCTTGTTTTGGTTGGTTTAACAGCATAGCATGATGCGTTGCAAAAGGATTGGAGGCAATACAGAATGATGCGTATTGTAGCAAATTGATTAAGGATCATATCTTTGATGTTTTTGGTAGTTTGATCACTTGTAGCCTCCCTTTTTACACCAAATCAGCCACCTAGGGCATCAGCTGATATGGCCAAAAAGAGATCTGGATCTCGAGGGTGGAGTCTGAGATCTCCCCATTTACTGGTATTCTTGTGCTTGCATTGCCAAAGAGGATACTTATATATATGCGTGATGAGCCATTTTCCTAGTTCTACGTTATACAGAGACTTAAAAATAAGGCCTCACAGTCTGGTCTGTCATTATGCCTTATCAAATATTTTCTTAAATAAGGTACAATCTTAATTTATTTTCTATGTCCGCTTTTCAGGAGGATGAGAAGGCAAGGCTCGTGCAAGAGACAGGCTTGCAACTGAAGCAAATTAACAACTGGTTCATCAATCAGAGAAAGAGGAATTGGCATAGCAACCCGTCATCCACAGCGGCTTTGAAAAACAAGCGTAAGAGGTAATTTAAGAGGAAAAAGAAACCAGGAAAAACCCGTCTCGATCTTGGGGTGAGCTCTTATATATACATACACATACATGTAATCGCTACAGCTCATTCATATAAAAGAAGAGGCGAGCGAAGCTGTCGCGCCCATTATATATCATAGCAGGAGACAGAAGTTTTTCCTGTCCTTCGACTCTATTAGCGCCTGATCACAGATGGCAAATCCTAATTCTAATTAATCACACCTGGGAGGAGAGAGAGAGAGAGAGGGCCCAATGGATAGGAGGAGAGAAGCAAGCTGCTGTTGCTCGAATTAATAATGGCAACAAAAACCAAAAAAATCAAAAGGCATACAAAGCCTGTAGCACATGTACATGTAGTAGGCTATAATATATTACGATCCACAGCTTCCAAGCTGATCTGCGGAGGATGCCGACCCAAGATGCCATTCTTTGTATAAGAGAGTCTAAGGGGCCCGGACTGTACACACTCCTTGTATACACCACCGGCTTCTTTGCATCGATGGTGCATCAGTACTGCAGCAGTCACTTGTGAGATGATCGATATGTAGTAGACTGAGAGGAGGCAGGAAATTCAGAACTTTCCTCTTGTAGGTGATGTTATTTGATGGTTTGGAGTCCCATCATATAAAACTTAGTCTGCTAAATGCTCCGTCCTATTGATGGAAGCCAGACCCTCTCCCTCTGACGTATGATCCATATTATGAGTTCTTGTATCATTCGCTCTCCACCTTTTCACAAACAAGCTGTGTACTCTAGACTGCATCTTGAAGAGTTTATGTACCCTTTGTAATATTGACACTTGTAAAAGTAAGTCGGAACAATCCTAAGCTCTGCCTGTACATTTCTACTGAGGTAAGGTGGGTTCCATAATTATCTCGTGACTTTGCACGCAAAAGCCTGCTTTCTTCTTTCCGAACAAACAGGGATTAGTACGTAAATCTGCTCCAACCACTGTGACGAGAGCTGTGATGCAACAAGACCATGTAAAGTAAATCTACAGAGCAGGTAGTGTTGTGCAGTATAGCAACTCGTACAACAAGAGCTGTGATGGGCTGGAGGCACATTAAGGGGTCACGCTCTGTGTAAAAAGAGGTGATGTAAATTGCAAGTGCCTGTCTCTGCAAAGAGTACTCTCCTACATGGCAAAATGATCAGTGCCAACAAGTAAAATTCTAGTTGGCAAAATGATCAGTACCAACTAGTAAAAGTCTTATGTACTCGCTAGCTGCAGCTAGCAAGATTTGCTAAATCTTAGATATCTGCCAATGTTCCAGGGATCGCTAGGAGAATACACGAATCTATGCATATGTGAAGCTGTTGCTACATGGTGAACATGTTCTAAAAGCCTTCGACAGACATCGGAAGGTTTGCAAATTTGCACACAGGCTGCAAACATGCCAATGTTAACACATTTCCAATTGATTGGACTGTGTTATTACTTCCATCGAAATATGCAATGATCAATCAATCAATTAAATGTGCATTGATAATGTGGAGAAGTAGTGACTTGCAACCTAGCTAGACGTTACTGCAAATGATGAGCATCTGAAAACTACAGTGCTAGATTGTGCTGGGTTATGACTTTGGTAAATACCTTGATTTTGTCACCTTTCCTTACCTATAGGAGCTGCAACATGTTATGTATAACAAATTATAATGCATGATTTGCGATGTAAGGGTAGCCAACTCATTTCTTCCCTCACTCAATATTTTTGTTCCTATCAAAATTGTGCTTTTCAGGACTCATGCAATGTTTGCAAGATGATCACTGTCAAGGCAATGTATGTTCCTTAGAAGCATTATGAAATTGTTCAGTTTAATATATGCGCATGCCATAATGAAAGCTTTCCTTGTTGTGAGATGAAACACAATGATGAGCTACTCATGTATTAGGGTTGAGCATTGATTGATGTATATATGGGCAGTTTGACTAGGCCAGAAGTTTGAATGTGGGACATATCTAGAAGTATCAGATATGGCAATATCCTTAGCAAGCAAATCCATTACATTGAAAACTTGCTAAAGAAAGCTAAATTCAGCTATAAATGATTGCTATTTAATAGACTAAAATAAAAGCATTGCAAAGACAATCTTATGACTTGAAATGATCTAGACTCAGGTACGCTTAGCTTTTTAGCTTTTGGAACATTATTACTATGAGATACTTGTAACTAACATTTAGAATGTAAAAGTGTAGAGCTATATAGAGAGAGAGTTGTTTCAATAGTGTAGTAGACTTATTTTATGTTTTAGTGGAAGCTGGATGCCAATTGACCTAGCCGGTGATAGACAACTCTCTCTCTCTCTCTCTCTCCCCACACACGCACACACACACGCACACACAAACAGCACCTTTGTGTGTGGAGAAAATGGAAATAGAAATGCAAGAGTACAAGAAAGCGGAAGACTTGATGTGTGTGTGTGTGTGTGTGTGGTGAGAAAATGGAAATAGAAATGCAAGAGTACAAGAAAATGAAAGACTTGATTGAAAAGCTTGATTGTATTCATTGTTTTACAAGTAGTGTTTATATATAAGGGTGCCTCATAAAGAGTTAATGTGGAAGGTGGGAAAATATATCTACTTGATAGGCTGCCCATGATACGATAATCATAAATAAAAAAAAGTGGAAGAGAAATGCTTTGTTGACTTTTGAAGGCTTACATAGGATACTAAACTTCCAACATCCTCGCTTAAGTTGAGAAAAGGTAGATTCAAAGATGATTGCAAGGAATTGAGTTGCTACTGTACATACCCTTTGTAGCAAGGAATAGATTGCAAGTATACAAGAGGATCTCAATACAAATCAAGGGCATTACATGTGAGATGGAAATTTTCATGGGTGACAACTTGTGAGAAAGTCTACTTAGGTGTAAGAACTAGGCACATGCTCAATGTGTATATAGTTCTTTTAGTATTTATTCATTGACAAAATTGGAGCATAAACTAGTGTGTTTGAGTTGGTTAGAAATGAGATCACCTAGAATGATGATTGTGACAAAATATTAATTATCACAATAAATGATAAAGAAAGTATATAGGTTGTAGAAGTTAGTTTTTGCATCATTTGTATGATCCATGAGTAGTCTTTGGTTGTAAGAGAGGTAGCTATGTTTAGCTTCTATGGTAGCTTAGCTAATAGTGTGTTTGAGTTGGTTAGAAATGAGATCACCTAGAATGATGATTGTGGCAAAAGATTGATTATCACAATAAATGATAAAGAAAGTATATAGGTTGTAGAAGTTAGTTTTTGTATCATTTGTATGATCCATGAGCAGTCTTTGGTTGTAAGAGAGGTAGCTATGTTTAGCTTCTATGGTAGCTTAGCTAATGTGACAAAGTGTGACCTTTTGGTGTTCTAGAAGACGAGGGATCCACCCATGAGGAGGAGTTGATCTATGGGTGAGAATATCACCTTCCCAATAAGCACGATAGTAAGTAGAAAGGGCGGTTTTTATCAAAGGTTGCACTTGAAGTTGAAGTGACTAGTAGCTTTGATATACTAGATAAGTGCTTTTAAGGCTTTTCAATGATCTTGGGTGGGTTTGTGTAAGGATTTGGAGAGAGTGGTCCACATAAAATCAGGGCGAGTACAAGTTATGATGTAGCAAATATGATTTACAATTCGGGCATGTGGTTCATGGGATAAGGGAGGAGCATTAAAATGTTCAAGTTAGGGATAGCAAAAAGAGGAGTAAAAGAAGGAAAGCTAGATTGAAAACCAAATTTTGTAGACATTGATTGATATACCTTTGTTAATGGAGTTGGATTGAGTATTGATCTCTTTCAACTTTGATGCTTAAGAAACATAAAAGAGGGCCATTGTTTGTAAAGGAGATGTGTGTACCAATTAGATCTTTTGCATAATAAAGCACATTAGGAGAAGCTACAATAGGGATGTTGTTGATGTAGATACCTATGATCAGAAAGAAATCATCAGCGCTAAAGATGTACAAGTTGTGATTACCTTTGATGCATCAGTAAATGTGTTCCACAACATAAGCATGCATTTTGTGATACCATTGTCATTGTTGAGGACTCTAGTTTAAGCCATATATGGCTTTCTTTAATTTGCATACTTAGTTAGGCTTGTAGGGATTGGCAAAATATAATGGTCCAGCCATATAGACTTACTTGAAGAGGTCTCTATGAAGAAGGGAGTCTCTATGAAGAAGGGAGCTTTAATGTCTATATGATGGAGAAGATCATGCACTATAACTAAGGCCACAAATATTTTGAAAAAGGTCATGCTTAAAGTGGGGGAGTAGGTGTCATTGTAATCAATATCATATTTCTAGGAAAAGCCATGAGCGATGAGATAGTGGTTAAACTTTTTAGTAGAGTTGTTAGGATTATATTTGTGCCTCAAAACCCACTTTTAGGAGATCATATTTTTCTTGAATAGGAGAGAAATGAGATCTTATGAGAAAATGAAGACGAGTGCAAGGAAGTGAAATATTTGATTGAAAGCTTGATATGTGACATTGCTGTACAAGTAGTGTTTATATACAAGGATGTCTCATAAAGAGGTCAATGTGATAGGTGGGAGAAGTTATCCAATTAGTAGATGCTACATGATAAGATTATCATAGATAAAAGTAGGTGGAAGAGAAGCTTTGTTGAATTTTGAAGGGTTATATGGATATTTGAATATTCTTCCAACATCCCCCCTTGAGCTTAAACAAGGCATATTAACAAATAATTGCAAGGAAATGAGTAACTACTCTATATCGCCCGTGTAGTAAGGAATGGATTGTAAGTACACGATAGTGTCAATACAAATCAAGAGCATTACAGTGAGATGCAATTTTTCACAAGTGACAACTTTTGTAAGAAAACCTTAAGAGTTGTAGGAACTAGGAACATGCTTAATATAAAGATATCCTTCTTGATATAATTCTTTGACAAAATGGTAGCATAAACTAATGTGCTTTAGTTTGTTAGAGATGAGATCACTTGAAGTGATGATTAACACATATGATTGATTGTCACAATGGATGGTAAAGGAAGAATCTTTGTTGTAGAAGTCAAGTTCTTGCATCATTTGTATGTTCCATAAGCAATCTTGGGCTATAAGAGAGGTACCTACATATTTAGCTTTTGGGGATCCATCCATGAGGAGTAAATAGCTAGTAGTTTATCTATGGGTGAGAATATAAATGCCCCAATCAGCATCATAATAGGGAGAAAGGGCATCCCTTAATCAAAGGTGGTACTTGAGACTGAAGGGGCCAGTAGTTTTCATGTATCAAATTAGCTAATTTAAGACTTTCCAATGATCTTCGGTGGAGTTTTGGAGGTATTTGGAGAGAATGTGATCCACATTACAAAGATCAAGATGTATAAAAGTTACGAGGTATAAAATTTGATCGAGGATTTGAACATATGGTTCTTGGGATACTCAAATTTTTGAGTGGTAGGAAGAGGAGTGGAAGCAGGAGAGGTAGACTAAAATTGAAATTTATGAAGGAATTGAATGATATACCTTTGTTGATGGAGCGGGATGGAGTGTTGATCTCTTTCAACTTTGATGCCTAAGAAATATAAAGAAAGTCCATTGTCGGTGAAGGGGAAGCAAGTATGAATAAGATCTTTTGCATATTGAAGAGCATTAGGAGAAGATGCTGCAATAAGGATGTTGTCAACATAGAGACCCAGGATAAGGGAGACATCATCATTGTTGAAGATGTATAAGTTGCAGTCAACTTTGATGCCTCTAGTGCCATATTCCACAAAATAAGCTTGTATTTTGTGGTACCATTGTTGAGGAATTTGCTTTAATCCATATATAGCTTTCTTTAGCTTGCATACATAGTTAGGCTTGTAGGGGTTGGAAAAATATGGTGGTTAAGCCATATAAACATTTAGAGAGAGGTCCTCATGAAGGAAGGAAGTTATAATGTCTATATGATGAAGAAGAATATCATGTTCTGCAACTAGGGCCACAATTGTTCTAAGGTCATGCTTAAAGTAGGGGAGTAGGTCTCATTATAATCGATGCCATATACTTGGGAAAATCCATAGTGACAAGGTTGGCTTTAAACTTTGTAGTAGAGCTCTTGGAGATAAGAGAAGATGCAATGAGTGTGTTGGGGAGGAGGTATGGAGAACAAGTTGTAGAAGTTGAAGGGTCATGCTGTGGCTTATGGGAGCATAAGATATGTAATGAGGATTTTGTTGTTGATGGCTTTGATATGGTGATGATGAAGGGGACAAGAGCTGATCTTTATAGAAGATAACACTCCTGGCAAATGACAATACTCAATGAGTAGGCATAAAGATGATAGGCCTTCGTGTTGAAGTTGTCACCATAGTCGAGAAAGATATATGATTTTACCTTTAGAAGGAAAAACTATGTAGTAGGGGAGCCAAAAATCTTTACACGAGATAAGTGAGGTGAGTGACTATATCAAAGAGTATATGGGGTTGACTCCTTCGCTATTTTGATAGTAATACAATTTTATAGTCCCCCCTTCATATAGTGTTTCCATCAACATGCATTTTTGATGTGCATACTCATGTAATCATGGATTTCTCCTCCTAATAGTTTGTTTGCTTATGCACAAGGTCTCCAAATTAGTAAGTTAGTAAGGTTACTAACCAAAGACCAAGTAAAGTAAAAACTAACTAACGCTAATAACTAACTAACTAACAATTTAAAAAAAATGAGGATCATAGCCTAATATTTTTTCGGATTGACAAGGACTGTAGCCATCCATCACAAAAGTTACCATGTGAACGAGAGTTATGAGCCATATTAGTCATTAGTGTCAGTGTATATAAATATTAGATTTTTGGACAAAACTAGCATATTTTTGATATTTTGAATGTTATTTATTGTAAATATCCTAAAAAGCTATGAAAACTTCTAGAACAAGGTGTCATGTAGAAAAAGCAAGTGGCTTTCTCAACCAGTTTTAGAGATTTAAAAAAAGAAGGATTGGAAAAATCGCACACATCACAATTGTAGATTACAAGTAGCAAAAAATACTCTGAATAGGGAGAAGAAGGAGTGATCTAGAAGATTTTTAAGTAGGTTTTACCTTCTTTCGGAGCCAACAGAACCATCACATTTGTGATTTGAGCATCAGATTGCATCTTAGAAGTTTCAGATTGCTAATTTTGCCAGGATCCCGTCCATAAAGAGCTCTTTTTCTCAGTCACAACACTTCTTCTCTAATTTAGCTATGAATAAGAGGCATGGGGAGCAGTTTAAAGAGGCACAAGGAGACCTTGAGAGGCTGGGAGAGGGAGGTAGAAGGATACCCCTTTGAGAGAGAGAGAGAGAGAGAGAGAGAGAGAGAGAGAGAGAGAGAGAGAGAGAGAGAGAGAGAGAGAGAGAGAGAGAGAGAGAGAGAGAGAGAGAGAGAGAGAGAGAGAGAGAGAGAGAGAGAGAGAGAGAGAGAGAGAGAGAGAGAGAGAGAGAGAGGCTTTGTGAGAGAGAGAGTCAACTCAATCTCCCCTGTCTCAGTCTTTGACTAAGCCATCTTCTCTTACGCTTTCCCATCCCAAATTCATTCCTTCTTCTTCATCTCTCGAATCCACTTTATAGAGACGATGGCTCCAAAGCGACGAGGTGAAAAGACCATGGGAACCATCGCAATTGGTCAAGGAATGGGTATTGCTAGAGATACGTGAGTGTCTGAGATTGTCGGAGTTGCCACTACCAATGGAACATCGGGTGTGGCGAATGCGAGCACGAGCAAAGATGAAATTTCCAATGTTGTCATGCCAAACCAGTTTATTCCCTACAAAATTATTATTTTGCCACATAAAATAATAAGGTTTATGCCAAATTTTTACATAAAATATTAGCTTTCATATTTTTCACTTAGACGAATTGACAATTTTATCTAGAGAGACTATTAATACATGCATAAATGGTTAACTACTACCTATGATTTGTAGTTAGATTAATCAAGATTATAATTCGTAAGATTATGATAGAAATCATTGCAGGAGGATATTGCAAGAAATGAGTAAAATACTATATGCACACGTGAGATTAATAAAATAACTCAATACATTGTCTATGTGACAAGGTTAAGGTTGATGAACGCTTGTTGTGAAAAGTGAATGTCTATTTAAGGGTTTTTTAAATCATTTGTTAAATTATTATCACAATATTTTTTCTAAAGAAAATTATCTTATATTGGGTAAGTTAGCCCCAAATGGAAAATTCATGTCTTGCTCAACATGTTGTAAGAGATGTACTTAATACTTCTTTATGGGGAGGAGAATCCTCATTAGAATGTAAGGTTACCTTAGGATAAGGTCTACCTTGGCTATTGAAGCTGTGAACTGCACGATGGTGTGATTGTCATTGTTGAAAGGATTGTTTGTGTTTGTTGGAATCTAGATCTATGATTAAAAATATTGACAAACATGATAAAAGGAAAGGCGCTAGGCTACCCCCAAGCTAGCTGTGAGGCCCTACTCCAAGGGGGTCATGGTTATCTCTTCGAGAGGCTTAAATCGGCTTCGTAGTAGTGAAGGGTCTGTCCGTAGGGATAGCCTCGGGCAGTAGGAGATGTGGGTGCCACGGGAGCTCTGGCCTTAAATTCCAAATTACTTCTAGAATCTGACGAGTCCAACAAGTCCCTTTGTGACCGAGGATGGGATCTAGGAACCCTAAAATACTAGTTATAAGCGTGAAAACTTGGTGGGCAGAATACCCTCGTGGAATTCTATATATCTTTCGTAGGGTGGTTGAAAAGATGGAAATTGTAATAAACTTCCAATATAATACATAAATTTGTTTTACTCAAGGGTTGGTAGAATGGTCATGATTACTTGGGAACTTTTCTAAATTAGCGATAGAAATAGAAAGACGATAAATTGACCAACTAGTCCTTAGGTAGAACTGACTTTCATTGTTTTAGGGGGCCAGAATGGGATTTTGCCTTATGGGCAGGAGGGTTGATATATCGCACTCCCGTGAGTCTCCCATTCTATTTGAACCAAGTGCAATGGCAAGTCCGCTTTAGTTTGAGTAATCTTGTATAGGAAGTGGAAACTCGAGATTACTGATACTAGCTAGTTGTTAGGAGACCCGTCTAATTTTAGGAACCAAGAAATTTAGGTCAATCCCAGTGGGTTCAACCAAAACACTTCTGTTGCGATATAGACTCAGTGAGGTTCAAGTGGCAAACCTTGTGATGTTCCAAGAGAGCGTGGGGCGGTGTCTTTTGGAAAACCTATTGATGGACTACAAAAAGGTACGCCTTGGAATGAGCCTCATGGACACCTCACATTCTACACGAGTGCGAGACAGAATCTGGGCACTAAATCGTAAAAATAAAAAATAAAAAATAACAATAATATGATAACAAATTGTAATAAAAAATATGCGTTTCAATGTGTCCTACACTTGGCAAAACAAAATCCACTTATCAATTCACTAATGTGTTTGTTGAAAATCATTGAGAAAATTAATGTATCTGAACCTAACTAAGTATTGCACACATTTTAGAGTTGATACAACTAGTGTCAGAATGTGTGGATCTAGAGCATGGCAGATGCTATGGCGGGTGGAAGATGAAGACCAAATTCATAATGAAAAGGACTAGCAGAGACAAACTGTTACACAAGTGAATTAGGTTCCAAGATAGATTAGCTTGGACTCATAAACACAATCTTGTGTAGGACTATCAAAGACAAGACACTTAACTAAAAGCACAAAGCATCATGACATTGTATTCATTCCATATAAAAGAGATAGTCAACTATAATGCTTTATAGAAGTTGGGTTCTTGCACTCTCCTCACTGTGCATATGGGATTCGGGATAGCTCTTCTTGGAGCATACATCATTTGTTGATTCTTAACACCTCCATTAAATGATGAGTCCCTACACTTGCTGGCTTCTACCCCCCTACATGATAACATGGCCTGGAAGACTAGCTCATAGGCAACCTAGTCAAGTAAAAGCTTGAGACTTTACATCTTTGGCAAGAAATCAAATCCACTAAGGGAAACATAGAGATCAACTATGGGAACAAATTCCTTAGAACAATCTGTCAGAGTTGTTGATGGTAGCGGAAGTATCTTTTTCTTCTTCTTCATTCATAAATTGACTTTGGTGGTGGTCATTTTGCATATGTTGTGCTATTTTCTTGTGGAAACATTCACTGACAATATGTCCAGTCTTACCACAATAATGACATGTCATCTGACTCTTGTTGTTGGCGTTGAATCCTTGACCTCTTCCCTTGGGTCTAGTAGCTCCTTTGGTGTATAGGAGGTTTTTCCTTGAGCTGGTCTCTTTTACATCTTTGCTTTTAAATTTTCTTTCTTCATCAAGCAGGGAGTGCTCAATATCTTTGAGTGAGAGATTAGGAACATTACTTAGTGTTGAAACAAGGTTCTCATATGGTTCATGATTAACACTGGCAAGTAGCACTACTATTGCCTCATCCTCATCAATGTTCTTTTTAAGGGTTGCCAGCTGAGTTTTAAGGCTCTTGAACTTATTGATGTGTATAGTCACAGATGAACTGTCTTTTACATCCAATTTATAAAACTGCATAAGTAATTTTACCTTTGAGTTCTTTGCTTGGGTGTACCAAACATCTTGACAAGTTCCTCCCAAGAAATTCTAGCATCTTTAATGCCAAAGATATGATGTAGCACATCATCACTTAGCCCCTAGGCAATGATGCCTAGTGCCTTGTTATTCATCTTCTTCCATTCTTTGGTTTTGAACTGGTCTTCTTCAATGAACTCATCTTCATTATCTTCCTTCTTGCTATCTGCATCATCTTCAAACAAGTCCCACAAGTCTTTCCACATAAGATGGTACATGGGTTTCTCCTTCCAGGCATGAAAGACTTCACCATTAAACTTTGCTATATGTTCTACTTCTGTCATGTTAGTAGGAGGTCTTACCATGAGAACTCTCGGGCAATGTCTATTCTTTTACAAGAAGATTGAGATTTACACAGGATTTTATCAATGTGATTTTAAATCATTACACAAACTGAGAATAATCTTCGAAGCATGAATTAGAAGGTGAGTTACTTCTTGAATGTGCTAACAAGCACAAGTTATGGGGCATTGTCAAATCCCCCTATGTAGTATCAAAAGATACTATGGTTTTGAAGATGATGATTCTTGTTGCTTGATGGTTGATGTTACCCCTTCAGCCTGAAACCTCTTCTTGATGGTAAATCAATTTAATATTTGCTGGAAAACTAACTGTTGTAGCAGATTTTAAATGGTAGGAACTCTACTTGATTGAAAAGAGTGAGAAATTGAAATGCTTGAGACTTGTAGTAGCAATGATGTTGTCCCGTTGAGCTTTGATTTCTCCAAATCTTCCAAATCTTGATGACTGGTTGATAAATTATTTGCTAAACACTAAGTGATTACTCAGTTTAGAGTGGTTGGATCTGGAGTGTGCCAAGAGGAGTGAGAAAATGAAGAAAATTGAAGTTTTGGCTATGGAGTTTGATTTAGGGTTTCCGAGGCAGCTTGGTACTTCCCTTTGTCTGGAATGCACACTCGATCATTCTTAAAAATTTTTATATGGCAATGAAGCTTGTCTCATGGGCTACCAAAGCCCTATGAACCTGGGCACGATTGTGTGGCGTGATGACTTCGCAGAGCGTACGATCATGCTGTGCTTTTTTTCGCCTGTGATCTAGTTTTCTTGCAATGCAAGACAATATACAAGACAATGTTCAGGAAGATGGAATGCCTAATGCAAGCTATATTCTTTTCATTTCTTAGAGAAAAATATTTGAAATATGACCTAAGCTAAAATGCGAAAGCAAGGAATCTTTTTTTTCTTGTTTGGACTTTGGGAGTTGTATACTAAATGCAAAAGATAGAGGGAAAACATCAGCATTTAGAGGATAGAGATTGTTTTTTTGTGGGAATTCAAGAGTGGAATGAACCATTAGGAAGTGGATAGGTGAGAAGATATGAGGTGTGTGTAAATGGGGCAATGACTCTAGTGGTAGCGAGTTTGCATAATGAGAGTAACTCTTGCAAAGATTTGGGATATATCATATCTTGGGGATGATAGAAGATTGATTCTTAGATAGCTAGATTTGAAGATCTCTATAGGCTTGAGATTGTTGGATACTATCGTCTCCCAGTGTGACTTGCAAAGGACCATCACAAGTAACAAAGTTGTTGACCCACTCACAATGGTGTGTCATGTGACGGGTAGCTCTTGTATCCAAGTACCATGTGCCTTAGAAAAGTATAGGAGTGTTGAGATAGGTCTGGAGTAGAGTCAGAACCCCTTTATATGTTTTAATTTTAGTAATGTGTGCTTCAGCTTTACTACAAAACCTTTTTGGGAACTAGAATTTAGCCAATGTTGTTTGTGATTATTGCTGTTGCAAGAAATGCTCATTTTTCTTGGTGCAGCACTTGTCTTGGTGACATTGTCTTTTGTAGTAAGAGAAAATGGAATAGTAGCTAGGATTGTTGATGTTGGATGAGAGAACTTGGTTCTTCTTTTGTTGATGCTAGTGAGGATTGAGTTTGGAAAAAGAAGATGGAGTAGTAGTAGAATTTAGTGATTTCCATTTTTGTTATGTGGATGCTTGATGGAATTTGTTAGAGCCATTGATTTGGAGGAGATCCCTATTAGAAGATCCTCTCTTTGGATTTTTGCCACCAATCTACCAATAGATTGAGAAGTGCTAGAGTATGTGCTTATGAAAGCATGCCAAGAAGGTGGTAAGGAGGATAAAAGAAGGGTAGTTTGGAGCTTCTTAGAAATCTCTAAGGTTGTGAGCAAAGCTTCATCAAGGAGAGTTTTCCACTTTCCAACAAACTATGTTGTTGAGTGCCCTTCTTGCATGGCATAACTAACAAGTTTGCACAAGGTATCAATTGATGGATGTCTTTGTTCTTTTCATAAACATCCTTAAATTTCTACTAAATAACATGGATAATATTCAAGCTACATACTATTTGCATGTAGTAATCATTGCAACGAAGAATGAACTTCGATGAGGCAGCTACATCTTTTTGCTTCCACGTGGGGAAGATTGGTTTGGTCTCTTAGGGTGGGTCCATCTCCGCACCATCAACTATAGACCATAGGTTTACATGTGTGAGAAAGAATCACATCTTGACACTCCAACTATGGTAGTTGGAACATATCACCTTCTCCATTTTGTGATGATTACAATAGGTACACTTGGCTATATATTTTGAAGCACAAGGATGAAGTTCTAGATGTCTTTAAGGATTTCAAAAGTCATGTTGAGAAAGAGTTTGGCTCTTATATCTCTTTCTTGAGATTAGATGGAGGAGATGAATATATATCTCATGAATTTGACAAGTGTTTGGCTAAGCATGGAATTAAAAGGTAGCTTACATGCAATTATATATCACAACAAGATGGTGTAGTAGAGAGAAAAAATAGAGTGGTTATGGAAGTTGCAAGAGCTATGTCGAATGAGAAGAATTTTCCAAACTATTATTGGGATGAAGTAGTTGTGTGACTGCAATGTATGTCTTCAAATGACTCCTACAACTAGTATTCATGACATTATGCTGTATAAGAAACTGTATGGGCACAAACTAGATATCAGCCATCTAAAAGTCTTTGGATGTATTGCTTATGTGCATGTGCTTGATGAGAAAAGGAAGAAGCTAAGTTAAAAGGTAGTCAAGTCTATCTTTGTTGGCTATGCACAGGAAAGGAAATCATACAAGTGCTACAATCCTTCTACATGTGAGACATTGTTTGACAGAGACATTGTATTTGATGAGCTAGATTCTTGGTATGGCAGTTAGAATGTGGTTATTTTCTGATAGACTAGTAGATGATACTCATTTTGAAATTCATAGTATGGATAGTATCACTATCAATGGGTCTATAAGAGACACATTGTCTATTATTAGTCCATGGATAGCCATGCCACTTGCATAGTCATTGTTCTATGTAAATTAACATGGATATGTTAGTGAGGGGAGATTGGATAAAGGAAAATGAAAAATGTTTGAAGATGTTAATGGACCACTTCTACTTATGAGTCACTTAGGAGTGAGAGCTTAGACCGTGAACTTGGTATACCATTAGTGACTACGCTTGGAGTTAGGCAAACGTGTATATATCGCCTCATGTGAGGGAGTCTCATAGCGAACCTCAATTGAGAAATTCAGAGAGAGTCAAAAAGCCTATTGATAGGTTGACTTATAGTGGATATTTAGTCAAACACTTTGCTTATATGAAAGAGTAATGGGTTATAAAGAGCCTACAAAATTTAGTGAAGTAGTTGTTGATGAAAATTGTGCAGCTATGGATGAAGAGTATTTTGCCTTGGCTAAACATGATACTTGGGATTTGGTCAAATTACCTAAAGCTAAAACACCCATTAGCTTCAAATGGGTTTACAAGGTGAAATGCAAAGGTAATGGATCTTTGGAGAGATTCAAAGAAAGGCTGGTTTCTACAGGTTATGTGCGGTAGTATGGGCTTGATATGAGGAGACTTTTAGCCCAATTTTGCTAAAATGGAAATTGTGAGAACTCTCATTGCTTTGGTAATATCTAAAGGATGGACGTTAAAAATTCATTCTTGAATGGAGATCTAGTTGAAGAAGTATACACAGAGCAACCAGAGGGTTATGTACATCAAAATTATACTAATAATGTATGTATCTTGAAAAAGGTACTTTATGGTTGAAGCATGTACTGAGAACATGAATTGCTAGGATTAGCCCTCACTACAAGAACTTGATTTCATATGGGAAATGCAAATCATAGTTTGTTCACGAAGAAGATAGATACATGTTATGTCTTATTAGTCATTTATGTTGATGGCTTAATCATCACTAGAGATGATGATTCTAGTATTGCTAAAATAAAATCTATGTTGCATGCTAAATTTAGAGTAAAAGATTTGAGAGAGCTAAGTACGTTCTTGGCATTGAGGTAGTGAGTACACCTCAAGGGATTTGGTTGCTACAAAAGAAGTATATACATGATATGTTTCTCAAATATGGAATGCTAGATTGTAAGCCCATGAAAACCCCTGTTAGACTAGGATGTAAAGCTTGAATTTGATGTTGGTAGTGAGATAGAGAATGTTATGATGTATAGGTAGATGCTAGATAGCCTTGTCTATGTTACCATTATATGTCATCCTGACCTCAATTACTCAAGTGGGGCTAATTAGTTAGTTTATGCAAAAGCCACACAAACCTAATCTGGATGCAATCATGAGGATTATGCTGTATGTTAACAATACATTTGAACATGGGCACTTTATGAGTTTGGAAAGCGTGGAGTTAATATGATATACTGATGCAGATTGGGCTAGTTGCTCATATATATTCTCACAAGTGGATATGATTTTAGGCTCGAAAGTAGTATGATTAGTTGGAGTAGCAAAAATCATGTAGTTGCTGTCTAGAGCATAGAGGCAAAGTGTAGAGGTGCAACACTAGCTGCATGTGAATGGGTTTTGCTCTTGAAACTGTTGAATGACTTGGAAATACAGATGGACAGATCAATCTCATTGCATTTGTGACAACATGAGTAATGTGTTTTTTCTAGCAATCTGGTTTACCATGCTAGATCAAAGCACATTAAAATACATTATCACTTTATCATGGAGATGGTGCTTGTAGGGAAGATAGGTTTGATTCATGTGAAGAATAAAGACTAGGTAATTGATATCTTTATCAAATCACTTGGTAGAGATAATTTTTTCTACTTTAGAGAGCCACTTGGACAGCAATAGATGACTTGACGTTGAGGGGGAGTGTTGAGAATCAAGCTCAATGTAATACAATTGTAAGACAATTGTAGCCAAGTTGCTAACCATCATGTGTGACATAATAAATGAGTCAACCTGACTCAATCATAGTTAGTATGTGTGGTCATATTAGTAACCTATCTTTATTGACTAGAATGTGTGATTAAGAGTGTTCTCATGTATCAATCAATGAAATAATGAAGGAATGAGGGTACACTAACCTCTATTCTTGATGGCTTCATCTTATCTCTCTCTCTCTCTCCCTCTTTGAACAATAATAGACTAAGAAATAATTTAGCAAAAAATGGCAAGTTCGTACTTATGGATATTTTTAAAGAGCACAAAGAGAAGGGTCTATGTTTCAGATGTGGTGAAAAATATATGACTGGTCATGCATCTAAGTGTACTTAAAAGAATACCAAAGCTAGGAATTGCAATATAATTGTACCTAAGGATGTGGATAAATAGGTCATTGAAGAACCAAATATGAGTTTACCACCTTAATTTGAAGAGCATGATGCATACATTGATTCAGATTAGTCTTATGAGGTTACTAATGGATGTCCATTTGACCTTGGTGGGCATGTTCCCTTTGATCCTGGTGGGACAAATTTATTTATTGCTACCATTACCCTTTATTCTATTTCCATGGATACTTGGAGAGGTTCAAGGAGCCCCAATACACTTCATATTAGGGTATGAATGGTACCATTCATGGGAAGGATGTGTTTTTCCTAATAGTAGATAGTGGTAGTATGCATAGTTTGTGAATAAGTTAGTTGTGGATAGGTTTCATTGTTTTTCCATTGATTTACATCAGCCCATAAGAGTACATGTAGCTAATGGTGAATATGAGATTAGCATTGAAATGTGTCCACTAGTTCCCATACAATCGGTTGAAAATTATGAAGGAAAGGTGAATCTGATTACTTTGGAAATGGGACCCATAGTTATTGTACGTGGGTGTGATTAATTGATAACATTAGGGAGGATTGCTATGGATTTCTCATAATTATACATGGAGTTTTCCATTGATGGGTAGCTTATCCATCTACAAGGAATCCCTAGTAAATTTGATTTTTAGCTTATCACCATAAAGCAACTAAAGAAGGAGTATAAGAGGTACTCTCAAATTTTCATTTATCACCTAAATAAAGAGGTTGAGGATCAGTCTAAGAATTCAATTGAACATCCAACTTTGAAATCTCTACTTGAGGAGTATAGGGATTTTTTAAAAGTTCCTACTTCATTACCTCACAAGAGCACTGGATCACCCTATAGATTTGGAGCCACATTCAAAGCTAGTTAATAAGCCGTCCTATAGATTAATGTGAGCATGAAAAAATGGCCAAGCGATTAAGGAGCTTCTAGAGATGGATTTCATTGTGCTTCTCTTGTCTTGTGAGTGAAGAAGAAAGATGGATCCTTTAGGATGCCTATTGATTACATGGCTCTAAACAAGATCATAATGAAGAACATGTATCTCATTCCCAGAGTAGATGATTTTCTTGAGCAGCTCAAGGGGGACTAGGTTATTTACCAAAATTGACTTGAGATCCAGATATCATCAGATCCGTATATGAGAGGGAGATGAAGCTAAAATAGTCGTTAGGACTAGTTGTGGGTTATACAATTTCTTGATGATGCCATTTGGGCTCACCAATACTCCAGAGTCTGATGAATAAAATTGTGCAACCTTGCTTGTTTTATTTTATCCTTGTTTTCTTTGATAATATAGTGGTTTATAGCAAGAAACTACAGAATCATTTGTTACATTTGAGGAAGCGTTTTGATGTATTGCAACATTACAAACTCTTTTTGCTAAGGAGAAGATGTGTTCTATTATGTAGAAAAAGGTGGATTACTTAGGCCATATTGTTAGTGAGAAACAGATATAGGCTAATCCTAAGAAGATGTAGTGTGTCAGAGATTAGCCAATATCTATCAGGGATATATGTTGATCCGAAGAAGGTGTAGTGTGTCAAAGATTGGCCAACATCCACCACCACTACTTCACTTAGAGGATTTCTTTGTCTATTGCCATTCTATCACAGGTTCATTAAGCATTATGAGGTTATATGAGCTCTCACTGATAGGTTGAAGAAGAAAGCATTCTTTTCGGATGCACTTTAGATTTCAACTTCAACTAGTTAAAAAAACTTTCTACTTCTATTCCTATTTTGGTATGTTAGGATTTCTTTAGAGAGTTTACCATACATTGTGATGCTAGTGGCTGTGGCATAGCGGCTATATTGCTACAATAGCATGGAATTATTGTCTTTGAGAGTCACAAGCTTATAAATAAGGGGATGGATATGAATTTCTATGACCAAGAGATGTTGGCTACTCTTCATGCGATAAAGAAGTAGCACTATTATTTGTATGACAATTAATTTAGAGTTCAGAGTGATCATAGTGTCCTAAAGTACTTTCTTACTTGGTCAAATTTGACTCTTAAGTAATGTAGGTGCATAGCTACCTTATAAAATTATGATTTTAACATCTCTCATACAAGAGGTATGGACAATATGGTAGGTGACTCTCTTTCCAAAATATGGGCATGTAAGGTTTCCAACTTTGATTGAGTTACATAGTGATTGGATTGAGGAGTTATAGGAGGCCAACCTTTTGGATGATGAGCTTAGCCATGTATTTAAAAAATTAGAGTAAGGTTTCATGGAGAAAAACTCACATTATTAGCTTAAAATGGCCTAATTTGACTGAATGATAAGATTGTTATTCTCTCTACTTCTTTTTTCAAGCTGAAAATTATAGAGAGTTGCATTCTTTGCCTATAGCTAAACATTTTGGAGCCTTTAAGATCTGCGATAAGATTAGAAAAATCTTTTCCTAGAAAGAATTATGGAGAGATGTAAATGATTATTTCATGAAGTGTATGCATTGTGAGAAAAATAAGGATAGCACCCATAAGCCAGATGGTTTGTTGCAACCATTGTCTATTCCTAAAGGCAAATGGATACAATCTACCATGGATTTCATCATGACTAGCTTATCTACTACCAAAAATGGATGGAATAGCATCTATGTACTCGTGGATAAACTCATTAAGGTAGTCCATTTTATTCCTACCAAGACACAATTTAGTGCTTCACATGTGGCTATTCAATTCATAGAGTAAATCTTTAAGCTACATTGATTACTCAGGTGATTGTGCATGATAGAGATACCAAGTTCATGAGTAAGTTTTGGCACATGATATTCAACTTCATGGGTCCTAAGTTGGCTCCTTCTATATCTTGTCATCTATAGTCTAATGGTCAGATAGAAAGGGAAAATAAGTGGTTGGAGACTTAAGTTTGCGATTTCTATCATGATGTATAGCATATGTGGGATTCATGGTTGCATTTGGATGAGTTTGCTTATAATAACTCCACTTATGCTAGTGTTGGAGTTTTACCCTTTGAGGCTATATATGGTTATAAGGTGCCCTTATCCATAGTCATTTTTAGTGAGAAGATCAACCCTAATGGGAAAGAGGAATTGAAAGGAACGCAGATCCTTCTTCAGCACTGTAAGTTGAATCTTAGAAATGCCCAAGATAAAATGAAGATATATGTTGATGAGAAGATGTGACCTTTAGAGTTTCAGGAAGGAGAGTTAGTTTTGTTGAAAGCACTCAAGTCTCATTACTCTATTTTGAAGGATGGATCTAGTAATAAACTTGCTCACATGTTTTATAGATCCTATAGGAACTTGAAGCATGTTGGAGGCTTGGCATATAGACTAGAAATATCATCTTCCACTAACTTGATTCATAATGTGTTTCATGACACTTAGCTCTCAAACCATTTTATGGCACTCAAATGAAAATATTTGATGAGTTGCGTCCTATGGATGAAGAAGATCTTATTTAGTACAACCCTGAGGAGATCATAGGTAAGTGTGAGAAGAAGCTTCATTCACGTTCCATCATTGAGTATTTGATGAAATGGAGAGGCTTTCCACTAAAGGAACCTTCTTGGAGGCCAAATTCTATATTAGTTGAGTTTCCTTACTTATGAGATACATTAGTGGTGGGGGTTGAGGCATAGTTTTAGCAATGGAGCTAATTATGGTGCTACAAATAGGGCCTAAACAACAATCTATTTTAGAATAATTTTTATTCTACCTAATATTTAGAAATATACCACCTATATAGGGTCAAAGTACTCTTCAATAGCTACGTTTTAACATGTTCCGTGCTTTGTTTGGGTACTTATATTAGAAGTTATGGAAGATTCTTTTTAGTAAGGCCTCTTCTTATAGCAAGTTGTCTATTCATTATAGAGTTTACTTCTTGAAGATCTAAATGCTCAAATTTCTTTTTCAAGATATTCCATTTATGTATATGATAGATGATTTCTCTAATTTCTTCATTTCAGTCAATAAATCTCAATTCTTTAATTAATTTTTCATAATTTATATAATTGAAATGAGAGTAGTATTGTTTCATCCATCCTTCTTAGCCATTGTAGTTTGTTTTTGTGGTTGGGGCAAAAACCTTTGGGAAGGGATGGATATAAGAAGCTAGTAAAACATATGTTTTCAGTGAGAGATTATTGATAATACCTTGTCACACTGGCATAGGTATAAAAGGTGCGAGACATGTAATTTTTGAAATATTTTAGGTCATTCCTCACAACTTTCGTGGTTTTTCTCTCTTCTTTTCTATCTTTCTAGTCTTTCTTTCTCCTCGTCACTCATTCTCTCTCTTTTTCTCTTCTTTCTCTCACCTCTCGACCCTCTTCTTGAGACTAGTTGATTGGTAAAAAATAAGAAATAAAAATTTATTGAATAAGTATACATTATCAAACCCTTATGAGTGCCATCCAACTCCTTGAGAGTAGATGACCTCTAAAACAAGTACAAGGAGCCTCCATCACAATAACAAAACTATGTAAGGTTAAGCTTCCAGAAAGTCTAAGTGGTTTCTTTGACATGTATAAAATAATATTTGCTCTTAATTTGGACACTATTAGTTCTTAGTTATGCTTTTTGGTCTTACAAGTGGACTTGCCACATTAAGTTGCATGATGAATCACACATTTTTGAAATTCCAACATTGTGTGATCTTATTCTTTGATGATATACTAGTGTTCACTAGGAATGAACACGAATAGAAAGAACATCTAGGTTTGGTGTTTTGATTGTTCAAACAAAAAAAATTGCATATCATTTGTACAACAAGATCCACATTTTTTAAGAAGAAATAAAATAGTTTGATTAGGTTGTTTCTCGTGAAGGTATTAAAGTGGTTCCAAAGAGAATTGAAACTATCTTATCTTGGCCTGATGCTAAAGATGTCCATGAGGTTTGATATCTCCTAGGATTGATAACTTTTAATAGAAAAAGTATTTGTAACTTGATTTGCTTGTCTTGCCTCTCACAATGCTTTAAATAAATAAAGTTGTATGTTAGTGGGGGGACAATTATATAATTCAAATATGATATTTTCTTAGTTGTAGCTTACATGTAAAATAAATTTTAGGAATAGTTCACTCATTAATAACTTTGAAGCATTATTTAATAGGCTATAAATGCATGGGAATGCTTAGCAAAGTTCAAAGGACTTAATTGAACTGACCTCGAATGGTATACATGTTAGATAGGTCTCCTTCAATTTCATGTTTCCAATGATTGTGTCAATAATAGCTAGGAAAGGAAAATTTAGATGCAAATGCCTTTAGCCCCATCAACCATTAATCCATAATGTTTCCATACAATCCTTCATATATGTTGTTCTAAAGTTTTGATACGATCCTTAACAATGATGTTCTAATGAAAAATACATATTTGAACAATTTTGATTTTTAAGAATGAGGGCTTAAGCTTTCTAACAATAGCTCAAACCCACATTATCTATTCCTTTTGTGGTTTTTTTTGGTTTTTGGGATTTGTGTTTTAGTTACTTCTCAAATTTTCTTGTTGTTGTTACAAGAAGTTCATAGTCCACACTATCGAGGATATTGTGGTGCTATAATGTTAACCATTGTTGTTACAAAGAAGCTCATAGTTTGCTCTATCAAGGACATTGTGGCATAATATTTACTAATTGTAACCATGATGAAGAGATATTGGGCATAAAGGGCACTAAGATAGGGCTCTTTTGTTTCATGAATGTGATAATTGTTAGCATGTCAAATTGTGTCATTGTACACAATAGGGCTTTTTCTATTCCTAGTATCCATTGTGAGAAATTTTAATTCTAGTATAAGTTTGCCTATAACATGCTTTTGAAGTTCCTTATTTATTTATTGACACCATAATACAAAGGTGCCATTTCCAATTGCAATTTTGACATTCTTTTTGGGCAACACACTTTTCTAACTTGGATACTTTTTTGTTTTGGTAAGTTCAACTTCTCATCTAGAAAGTAATGGAGAAATTAAGGCTAATAATAGCACTAATTTTGATCTTTTACTTCAATATGCATATAGTAACACACTACATCCTTCTATATGCAAATCTTATTTCGTAGTTATTTACGTGTATCATTTTTTAACTCCTAGTTTACTCTTATATCATAAGTTGAGATGCTGAAGAATTTGTACAAGTCCATTTGAATCTTGTATTTAAGGACATGATTTCCAAGGACGAGTAATAATGTATGGTGCAAGCAAACAAGAAGATAAAGTCAATGGATTTCAACATTGATGACTTTTTGTTGCTAAGAACTCGTACATGTTAAGAAGAACCACATTGTTAAGTTAGCCCCCTAGGTTCCACAACCTCATCCATTTAATCATAAGATATGTTAAATGGAATTATATTAGACTGATCTTCTCACTTTTTTATCAATAATTTGATTCATTTCAGTCCTTTATCAACAACTTCAATGCAATGGCTATCACTGTGATATTGATATGAAAAGTACTTTAATGTTGTACTTAGATTTCTATCAAGTTACATTCTTTGACACTAGTGATAGAAATAAATATACTTTTCATGTCAAGTCCCCTTAGAATAGGGCACACTTTGACACTTCAACATCATTTTATGATCATTTTTCACTTCAAGATTGGCATAAAAATTACTTTGATATTGTACTTAGAATTTTGTCAAGTTATTTATTTACTTAGAAATCAAAATGTTTTGATCTATTTCATATCAATCCCCCTTAGAATAGGGTAAATATTGACAACTTTTAATCAAAATGAATATAGGATATGGACAACTAATAAAATTTAAGATGCTTCCCCAATGAAAACTTGCAAAGTCCCTTTAGAATAGGGTACACTTTGACATGTTAACTCAAATCCAAGATTCATTATGGATAATCAAATCTTATGAATGATTTATAATTAATAAAGTATTTTTTAAATATGATATATTCACTCATCATAAGAGATATGTAAAAAGCTATATGCTTGATCATAGTCATTACTAATGTATGACTGTAGACATCTTTATGGCCTTTGTCATGCCGCTATGCTAACACAGTGTGAAAAACCCTAGAGTGCATTATCATTCGACTTTCTTATTGATCTAGAGAGTCATTGCCATATTAGTCATTAGTGTTAGTGTCCATAGTATGGATGGTTCAAAAGTAGATTTTTGGACAAGTTTAACATTTTCTTGATATTTTGGATATTCTTTCTTATAAATATCCTAAAAAGGTGTAGAAAACTTCTACAATAGGGTGAGATGTAAAAATCAAGCTACTTTTCAACTAGTTTGGGAGATCTCATGCAAAAAGAAGGGGCTTCGGAATTTGCACGTGTGTGATTGCACATTTCAGGCATTAAACAACACTCTGGATTGGAGGAAGAAGAAGATGCGATCTAGGAGAATCTTGATAAGGTGAGTTGGGGGTTTTATTCCCCTTTCAAAGCCAATAGAACCATCATATTTGCCATTTGAGCAACAAAGAAGAAGCTAGTGTTTGGTGTGCATTTTTAGTCTACCAAGGAACTCTAGGAGATCTAATGCTTGGAGATTGCTTCCGAGTAGTCCCAAACAAGGATTTTGTTTATCTTCTCACGTTCTATCAATACATAGTGCTTTGAATCATTAAGATTTGTCTCTATATTGGATGTCGTGCCCGCTATGTGGACATAATGTGAAAAACCCTAGAGGAGGAGTGCATCATCATTTGGCTTTGTTATGAATCTAGAACACCATACTGGAAAATATGGAAATTTCGCATAAGTTTGGGACACATGGTCAAATCCTTGGATTTTTCATAACTTGAACACTATAACTCCAAATTGAGCGCTCTATAGCTCAATAGATTCCATTTTTCAAGTGCTTTCCAATGATAGGTCACATCATATGGTTTTGAGAAACTTATGGGCATGTTATCCGAGTGCCACCTTTTTGGTATTTCAAAAATGGGAATTGGGAGATTCCCAAACTCACTAATATTGTGTTCTAGAGAGTCAGTATTATATTAGTCATTATAGTGTTAGTGTCCATAGTATGGATAGTTTCAAAATATAACAAGTGAGATACACACCGACTAGGGGTTAGACACCCAGTCACACTGACCAGGGTATATAAGGCGTAAGAGTCCCATATTAGGGCAACCTGTTATTATCAAGAACATACTCTTCACCTTCATCTCTAATGTCCATGGCTTCCTCCTTCCTTCTCACCTCTTTTCTGTCTTTCTTTCTCTCCTCTTCTAGTCTTCTTTTCTCTTCTTCTTGCTCTCTTTCTCTCTCTTTAGCTCTTCTCCTCTCTCCTCTCAGCTTCATTCATTACAAGTGGTATCAGAGCTTCAGGATTTGGTCCTTTTCTCCTTTCCCCTTTCTTCCTTTTCAAATCCCAAAAACCCTAGTTACTTAGCTTACAGGTATAGGTATAGCAAGAAGGACTATAGTTAACCTTAGGTTTTTGGAGCAAACAGGAGCTATGGCTGGAAAATCAAACATATTTGGAGGTACAATGGTTAAAATAGCAGGTTGTCACTTCTTTTCATGCAAATTTTAGGGGTCCTAGGCCAATGTTTGGAGTTCT